>NC_079191.1:24745621-24902969 GCF_029499605.1 Hyla sarda
TCTTGTATATAGGAGCAGTATTATAGTAGTTATATTCTTGTATATAGGAGACAGTATTATAGTAGGTATATTCTTGTATATAGGAGGCAGTATTATAGTAGTTATATTCTTGTATATAGGAGGCAGTATTATAGTAGTTATATTCTTGTATATAGGAGGCAGTATTATAGTAGTTATATTCATATACATAGGGGACAATATTATAGTAGTTATATTCATATACTGTACATAGGGGACAATATTATAGTAGTTTTATTTAGGGCAGTATGAGTTTTAAAAATTGGCAGTGATGGGAGGTAAATTTAGAATAGAATACCATGAATGTAACAGCACCAGTTGTTTTGAAGTAATTTACAATCCATCTGTAATATTTTTACGTTATAATTGATGTTATTGTCATCTGTATCTAGAAGTGCTCTGAGATTAGACAGTATCCATGCTCCGGGTCATGCCATTAGATGCTATGGTTACTATACAGAGATATTGCACAAGAAAATGGCCAGTCTACATAATGAATGGTGAACTGGAAATCTGTCCAGGTCTTCTCACATAGGTGGCTTTTCGGAGAGGTTTTACTGTAGTTGTACAAAAGTAACATTACATAGTTTATTCTTCATTGAATTGAACTACTTTTGTTTTTTACATCAATACACGTACCTCAATAGGGCACGGTGCCCCACCTGGGCCAGGCACAGAACGCACATTCTGAAACTACAGAACATAAGGTCAGACTCCTCTAGAATGAAGGGGATTGTTTGCTTCCTTGGGGATCAGTAAATATCAGAGCAGGCATTGGATGACATGGTATTAAGTGGTACTAAACCAAAACAACAACTTGACATTTTCATTCTCGGTGACAACCTAACGTTTTACCTCTACCCTAAATGTTCTTTGGCTGACATCTCTGGTAGATGGAGCAGAGCTGGGACCTAACCTTTCCACCCTACTCATCCTCTGCAAAACATTGGTTTACGTCAAGGTGTGATATAGTAAAAAAAAATGCTCCATTATGGCTTCTCTTATCTCTTCTTTGGTACTGCCTCTTCTTTGTTTGATGAACTTGCTTCATCGTAAATATGTCTTTATATCCTTTTACCACACAAGATGATGAGTTCTAGTATTTGTTGTCCAAACTATGGTTGCTGTCCATTGGTTTTGTATCTGGGGTAGTCCCAGATGTTGTGTGGTTTTATGGCTCATACAGTCTCTGGTGTTTATTGGTTTTGTAGCTCGGCAGTCTCTAATGTTGTGTGGTTTAATGGCTCCTATAGTCTCTGGTGTTCATTGGTTTTGTAGCTCGGCAGTCTCTAATGTTGTGTGGTTTTATGGCTCCTATAGTCTCTGGTGTTCATTGGTTTTGTAGCTCTGCTTTCCCCGATGTCGTGTGGTTTTATGGCTCCTATAGTCTCTGGTGTTCATTGGTTTTGTAGCTCTGCTTTCCCCGATGTCGTGTGGTTTTATGGCTCATATGGTCTCTCGTGTTCATTGGTTTTGTAGCTCGGCAGTCCTGGATGTCCTTTGGTTTTATGGCTCCTACTGTCTTTGGTGCCCATTGGTTTTGTGGCTCGGCAGTCCTTAATGTCCAGTGGTTTTATGGCTCCTACAGTCTCTGGTGTTCATTGGTTTTGTAGCTCCGCAGTCCCGGATGTCCTGTGGTTTTATGGCTCCTACAGTCTATGGTGTTCATTGGTTTTGTAGCTCGGCAGTCTCAGATATCCAGTGGTTTATGGCTCCTACAGTCTTTGGTGTTCATTGGTTTTGTAGCTCGGTAGTCCCAGATGTCCTGTGGTTTTATGGCTCCTACAGTCTTTGGTGCCCATTGGTTTTGTGGCTTGTCAGTCCCAGATGTCCTGTGGTTTTATGGCTCCTACAGTCTTTGGTGCCCATTGGTTTTGTGGTTTGGCAGTCCCAGATGTCCTGTGGCTTTATGGCTCCTACAGTCTTTGGTGCCCATTGGTTTTGTAGCTCAGCAGTCCCAGATGCCCTGTGGTTTTATGGCTCCTACAGTCTCTGTTGTTCATTTGATTTGAAGCTCAGCAGTCCCCTATGTCCTGTGGTTTTATGGCTCCCACAGTCTCTGTCCATTGGTTTAGTGACACTGGAAGTCCGCCCTGGTGTCTAGAGGTTTTATGGCTTATGCAGTCCTTGGTGTCCTGTATTTTTTTTTATTTTTTTTTTTACTTGAGCGGTCCCTGGTGAAGTTTCTAGGAATTTCCTAAATTTATCTTTTCTTTGTAGGAGAAATTTGAGGGTCTCTTTCGAGCGTACGATGACTGTGTCACCTTACAACTTTTCAAGAGCTTCCGAAGAGTTCGAATAAACTTTAGTAACCCAAAGGCAGCAGCGCGGGCAAGGATAGAGCTACATGAGACACAGTTCAGAGGGAAGAAATTAAAACTTTATTTTGCACAGGTAAATTAAACTGTTTGTGTTTCTAAGCCAACCTTCCAATATTCATCCATGACTGACTTTTCTGCATTATTACTTTGCATATATCGTAACATTTTTGTATTGTCACTCACAGGTCCAAACAACAGAAACAGACGGTGACAAACTCCACCTGGCACCACCACAGCCTGCTAAACAATTCCTCATCTCTCCTCCTGTATCCCCTCCAGTGGGTTGGAAGCCCATAGATGATGCAACCCCAGTCATCAATTATGATCTCCTTTATGCAGTTGCTAAGCTTGGCCCAGGTAAGCACAAAAATTTGTGAGTTTGATTATTGAATTGGTAGACTCCTCAAACAGCAACGTAAGGGCAGAGAATAGTATAAGTGAGGGTGGAGACTTAAAGGGGTACTCCGCCCCTAGACATCTTTCCCCCTATCCCCAGGGGTGGGACCCCCGCGATCTCCCTACTGCACCCGGCATTTGTTTAGAGCGTTGGGTGCAGCACCGGAGGCTTGTGACGTCTCGTGATGCCCCCTCCCATAGACTTGCATTGAGGGGACTTGGGCGTGAGACGTCACGAGCGAGGCGTGGACTAGACGTCACGAGCCTCCGCCCGCATCGCCAGTCATCAAAGTTCGCTCCGTGCACCAGATGTCTGGGGTGCCACAGCCGAGATCGCGGGGGTCCTTTGGATAGGGGATAAGATGTCTAGGGGCAGAGTACTCCTTTAAGAAGTAAATCCACATACATGGGACATCCTCTCCAACTGGTTACATACCTTGGCCCCCATTATTATTTGGCACCTTCCAGGTCTTGTAATAGTGGGATACTGTATATAGCCACTATAGCAGGTACACCATACCATTCCAATTATAAGTGTTTATCAACTCTGTTGGAGCCAGAACAGAACTCCATGAAGACAAGGGTACGAGCTCATTCGTATGACTGGTCGTTTGTCAGCTCTAGGCCCAATCCTAAATTTTTTACATTCACACTGACTGCTACCTCTGCATCGGTATAATACTCCCCTGGTTATTGAATAACAAGTCCATATGTTTTCAGTAGTCCCCTTTTAATGGTTGATGGATCAGTGGTCCACTTTGGAATGTTGTTCAGATGTCATCTAAATATACCTTATTGGTTGAGTCTCGATCAATGTTCTCTCACATTTGGTACTCATTGAAATTTCTCTATAAACATTGGGACATTTGTCTCAAAAATCACTTTTCATAAGTTCTAAAAGAGTAATGTGTCACTATAGGATGTAAGAAGTCTTACAGGCCATGCTGTTTCCTGGGGAAAAGTATGCTAAGGAACTTTCCTTCAGCAGAGAAGGAGTTGGCTCTTTAGTGCAAGCTTTTGCCTTAAAGGGGTACTCCGCTGCTCAGCATTTGGAACAAACTGTTCCGAACGCTGGAGCCAGGAGCTTGTGACGTCATAGCCCCACCCCCTCATGATGTCACGCCCCGCCCCCTCAATGCAAGTCTATGGGAGGGGGCGTGACAGTCGACACGCCCCCTCCCATAGACTTGCATGGAGGGGGCAGGGCATGATGTCATGAGGGGGCGGAGCTATGATGTCACGAGCTGCCGTCTCCAGCGTTCAGAACAGTTTGTTCCAAACCCTGAGCAGCGGAATACCTCTTTAAGTCCTCTACAGGCGCAATATAAAACTTCTTATAGCGAAATTTTACTCTATTATGATCTTTGTATAGAAACTTTATAGGTGTACTCTGCCCCCGCCGCTGGGACCCCCAGTGATCTCTGCTGCGGCAGAGATCATCAGGTGCAAGGAGCGAACTTTGCTCCATGCCTGATGACTAGCGATGCAGCGCTGACATCACGGCCATGCCCCCTTGTGATCGCTGCCACGCCCCCTCCCATAGACTTGCTTGGAGGGGGCGTGGCCGTGATGTCACGAGCCTCCGATGCAGCAGACGGCATTCTAAATGAATGCTGGGTGCTGCAGGGACATCGCGGGGCCCTAAATAAGTGCTCTTGTATAGATTGTCTTGCTTAGGACCCTAGTACACAGGGTCATTTTTTGCCAAACAGGTTGCCAGTGTACACTGTGGCGCATAGCAACGGGTCCATGCACAGGTGGTGACTACCTTCGGGCCACTTCCCACTAGTACACTCTATAGCATGGTCTGCTGAGCTATTGAGTCCAACTTGTACCAGTTATAACACAGCATGCAATCAAATTGTGGTCCTGCACACGACCAATATATCAAGAAGACCACCTAGCAAAATAACAGAACAATAAACACCAGCTGACCAACACTAGTGAATAGAAGGTGCCTTAAAATGTTACTTTTATTTATCCTCTCTAAAACACAATAATTAGGTGTGCTTATAAAGTGCCAAGAGATAGGAGTAGAATATCTAACCAGGAGTACAATATAGATCCTAATGCACCTCCCCGGGATGTCTGTAATACTGATATCCTACTTGTACTCCCACAATAGTGTACAACTTGTGCTCCCAACGTGTTTCTATCGCCAGTAAGGGCGACTTCCTCAGGAGAGTACCCAAATTATAATACAGGTATGTTTTGGGACCCTAGAATCTAGTGAAAGCTGCTTTCAGTAGTCCTATACAAAATATACTCAATAGTCATACAACATATATCATGTGAGAGATAAGATGGCAATAGCAATTTATAGGGTATAGCAACAAGATCCAGCTTCCAGTACACATGACCCTTTGCAATGGAATACAGTTCGTGAATCCTTGCTGAAAATGCAGATGTGCCCCTGCAGTGGCTGAAAGGACAGCTGTTACTGCCAGACCAGCACGCTGACGTTGCCCTTCCTGGCAATAGAAACTCGTCGGGAGCACTAGTTGTATACTATTGTGGGAGTACAGGGATACCGGGGCGGTGCATTAGGATCTATATTGCACTCCTGCTTACCTGCTACTACTTTGGAATTTTAACAGTTATCATTTTGGATATTATACTCTTATTTCTTGGCACTTTATAAGCACACTTAAAGGGGCACTCCACTAGCCAGTGTTCGGAACTAAATGTTGCGAATGCTGTTTTCGTGCTGCGAGGATTGGCCACGCCCCCTCAATGCAAGTCTATGGGACGGGGCGTTATTCCCACCTCCCATTGACTTGCATTGAGGGGGCGTGACCATGACGTCATGAGGAGCGTGGCCGACCTCCGCATTGCGCAAACAGAGTTCGGAACATTTAGTTCCGAACGCTGGCCAGTGGAGTACCCCTTGAATCAATGTGTTAGAGAGGATCAATGAAAGTTACAATTTAAAGGGGTACTTCGGTGGGAAAAAATGTTTTCAAATCAACTGGTGCAAGGAAGTTAAACAGATGTGTAAATCACTTCTATTTAAAAATCTTAACCCTTCTAGTACTTTTCAGCTGCTGTATACTACAGATATACGACAGAGAAATGCGTGAAGTTCTTTTCTGTCTGACAACAGTGCTCTCTGCTGACACCTCTGTCCGTGTCAGGAAGTGTCCAGAGAGTAGGAGAGGTTTTCTATGGGGATATGATTCTAATCTGGACAGTTCCTGACACGGATAGGGGTGTCAGCAGAGAGCACTGTTGTCAGACAGAAAATAAATTCACACTTTTCTCTGTTTTATACAGCAGCTAATAAGTACTGGAAGGATTAAGATTTTTTAATAGAAGACATTTACAAATCTGTTTAACTTTCAGGCACCAGTTGATTTGAAAACATTTGTTTTCTACTTGTTTCCACCGGAGTTCCCCTTTAAGGCACCTTCTATACACTGGTGTTGGTCAGCTGGTGTTTTTTTGTTCTTTTTCAACTTATTCCAGTGGTTACAAGGTGCCCAAAGGTCGTCACTTGCTGTGCATGGTCCCATTGCTGTTAGTATAGCTTGGATGCACAGCAATTACATGGGTGAACCCAGTTGACTCTTTTTTTTTGTGTTGTGTTATGGATCTTGTCTTCGCTGGTCAAGGATCAGACATTACGTTAGAGACACTGATAGGTGAAGTGAATTACATGGATTATCTCATAATAATGGTGTCTGTCATAGGTCAGGATATATATGACGGCAAGTGACCAGTTCCTAAAGCAGGTATAAGTATCAAATGGAAGGATCCATTGTTCCCGATGTGTAGTAGTTAGTACAGACCAAAAGTGCTCCAACGAGGAACTGGTGGACAGGGTCATGGGGGGCCCAAAGCTCATTGATGTGTGTGTGAGAGTGAAGATCTGATAAGATCCCACAGATGAGTTGCTGTAGAGCAGACTGCTGAATAAGTTCCTGCTCTCTGTGATAGTAAGGAGTCCGATCACACAGGACATTACAGCTTGTTGTGTAGGGGACCATGTAGCTGCAGATTGGTTAGAGCGCCCAACCCCTCTCCACCATCGGAAATGTCTACATTTGGCACGTGAGCATCACAACTGGATCATGGAGCAATGAAAGGAGGTGGCCGGGTCTGATGAATCATGTACACCATGTGGACCATTGGGTGAGTTTGTGTCACTTATGCGGCGGAGAGATGACACCAGGATGCTCTTTATGTAGACACGTTGGGGGAGACAGTGTGATGGGAATTGTTCTGCTGGAAACTTAAAGGGGTACTCCGCCCCTACACCTCTTATCCCCTGAGGATAGGGGATAAAATGTCTGATCGTGGAGGTCGCGCTCTTGACTGCGGCACCCCAGACATCTGGTGCACGGAGCAAACTTCGCTCCTTACTGGATGACTGGCAATGCGGAGGCTCCTGACGTCACGGCCACGCCACGCTTTTGCCGTCATGGCCACGCTCCCTCAATGCAAGTCTTTGGGAGGGGGCGTGACGTCCGTCACGCCCCCTCCCATAGACTTGCATTGAGGGGCGTGGTCGTGGCATCACAAGAGGAGGCGTGGCCGTGACGTCACGAGCCTAAGGCTCTGCAACCAATGCTCTAAACGAATGCCAGGTGCAGCAGGGAGATCGCGGGGGTCCCCAGCGGCGAAACCCCCGCGATCAGACATCTTATCCCCTATTCTTTAGAAAGGGGATAAGATGTCTAGGGGCGGAGTACCCCTTTATGGTCCTGGATAAGTACCACCTACCTGTCCATTTTACAGACCAAGCCCTCCCTTCATGGCGGTGGCCTCTTTCAGCAGGATAATGCCCCACGGACACACTGCAGACCTTTTTCAGGAATGAGGAACGTGATAAAGATCGGGGTGATGACTCTGCCTCCAGATTCCCCAGATCTCATCCAATGGATCATCTGTGGGATGTTCTGGAGAACCAAGTCCCATCCATTGAGGCCGCATCGCTCACCTTACAGGATCGGTGGCTGCTGACATCTTGGTGCAGATACCAGAGGACACCTTCAGACATCTTGTGAAGTCCAGGCCTTGATGGGTCAGAGCATTAGGGGGATCTACACCTTATAAGGCAGGGGGTTATATGTTGTGGCCGGTCGGTGTGTATTCTCTCTATAACTCATCATCTTGTGAAGAGAATGAAGCCTGGGAACATGGAGTGCGCTGAGCCGACATTATCACTTATTAATCACAGTCACGGAGCAGGAGTCTTGTCAGGCGATGGGACCTCCGAGGTCTGAATGACTTTCACTGCAATAAGCTCAGCAGGCAGGTCCGTGTGACTGTAATCTCTGCATTATGTTCTAGAACATTTCCATCTGAGGTTTGGCTGCAGAGAAATCTGAATTCTTCCATTACTCGTATATTTATTGTAGATTGGGTGTACGGATGGATATAACCAGGTTATATACTGAGATATATATATCATATAGAGATGATGATCCCTGGCAAATTCAAGTTGAGCACTAAATGGCGTAGCAGGGTTGAATTTGTTGCAAATGTATTATTTTTCGTTTTCCATAGGACTGCAGGTAAAACTACTACATTGAGACGAGTGATTAAAGGGGTACTCCGGTAGAAAACATAATTTTTTTTTATTAAATCAGCTGGTGCCAGAAAGTTAAACAGATTTGTAAATTACTTCTATTAAAAAATCTTAATCCTTCCAGTACTTTTCAGCGGCTGTAGTTCTTTTCTATTTGAATTTCCTTTCTATTTGAATTTATATTTGAATTTCCTTTCTGTCTGACCACAGTGCTCTCTGCTGACACCTCTGTCCGTGTCAGGAATGATCCAGAGCAGGAGAGGTTTGCTGTGGGGAATTGTTCCTGCTTTGGACAGTTCCTGACATGGACAGAGGTGTCGGCAGAGAGCACTGTGGTCAGACTGAAAAGAGATTCAAAAAGAAATCAACTTACTCTGTAGTAATACAGCAGCTGATCAGTAGTGGAAGGTTTAAGATTTTTTTTTTAATAGAAGTTATATACAAATCTCAGCCGAGCTCCTGCTCCTTTCTCCCCTTCCCGTACCCTTGTCCCTAATGTAATCACACAATAAAAGAAACTTTCTTTGGCATGAAACCGGGTGAGTGTGACATCATTTCTTCTTACTACATTGTTGTACCTATATTTCCATGTAAGTGCACCCCCGACACTGCCGCATCACCCGTCTGTTGCCACCCATCGTTCACTCCAGCGTTGAGGACCATACACTACACTACAAGTGCCGGCACTTTACCTCCTGCTACCACAATACAGGGTAAGACATACAGGACATGAAGGAAAAATTTGCCGCGGCTCTCCGCGAGGCGTGATCAAGTGGAAATAACCCGCAAAACGGAGTCGTCACCATTCCCTTGTCCTGGGCTCGTGGAGAGCCGCGGTGAATTTTTCCTTCATATCCTGTACGTCTTACCCTGTATTGTGATACCGAAATAAAGGCTCTACACTACGTCTGGAGGGTGAGTGCTACGTCGAGTGCACCGTCTATTCACTACAGTATTACGTGCTTTTCTTTTTAACCCAAACACGGCCAAATTCTATGTCTCTACACCACTACGTGTCCATACAGACCTATTATCCCAGTACACAAACATGCCTTAAAGTGCCATACTTGGCTCTGCTACATCTGTACAAAGGAATAAGTAGAAGGCTTCTTCTCTCTGGAGATAAAAGGTGCTATCGAAATGAAACAAGTGGTTGGGGAGAGAATGTGACATTTCGGTGGATTTTATCAGCCGGCTCACAGGGACACGATTTAGTTGCGGTGCTCAGGGACGCTTCTCTTTGTGTCTACATAAGCATTAAGTGGCTGCTGCATCCATCAGAGTCCCATTGGCTGGTGGGGCTTTGCCGGCAGAGTTGACGTCAGCTTGTGGCTGAGAAATAAGCTGGAGCCTGGAGGGCAGCGGAGCACGGAGGAATCAAATAATTTCCTCTAACAACAGAGCCCAGAGCTCGGCTCTCCATAATTTCCCTCAATCACTGCAGTATGTTCTCCATTCAGCCTCTCGCTCCCCCCCTCCTCCTGTTGCCGTCATATTCTTTTATTTCTCAAGAGTCTGCAAAGTACACAGGGCTCTATGCGACAGACGGAGATAACCGGGTGAATAGTGCATCATTCCAGATGATCTGTAGTGACACCCGCTGCCGCCATGACGCAGTCCTGCTGGTCCCCTGAGGATGCATTGCAGGCAGTGTAATCCGCACTGTCAGTCAGAGCACGGGGATTATTTTTGGAAACCTCAATTATTCTGTAGTATTGCGGTGACTCATTAAAAGACCTTTGTGATCAGTAAAAGAAAAAAAATGCGACTCCCGAGGCTATGAGTATTCCTGATGTCATGAGCTCCCGAGGCTGCACTGTGATCTCATGGTGCAATGTCAACTTCATCCTCGCCTCTTCATTCGTGGCCAAAAGTTTTGAGACTGCCAATATTTATAGTGCATATTTGCATTAAAGGGGTTATCCAGGAAAAAACTTTTTTTTATTTATATATCAACTGGCTCCAGAAAGTTAAACTGATTTGTAAATTACTTCTATTAAAAAATCTTATTCCTTTCAGTACTTAGGAGCTGCTGAAGTTGAGTTGTTCTTTTCTGTCTAAGTCCTCTCTGATGTCACGTTTCTCGGGAACTGTCCAGAGTAGAAGCAAATCCCCATAGAAAACCTCTTCTACTCTGTGCAGTTCCCGAGATCAACAGAGATGTCAGCAGAGAGCACTGTTGCCAGACAGAAAACAACAACTCAACTTCAGCATGAAAATTCAGGTAGAAGAAACAGGCATGGTCGCACATCTACAATCTTGTATAATGATCTACCGTATTTTTCGCCATATAAGACGCTCCGGCATATAAGACGCACCCAATTTTAAAGGAGGAAAATCTAGAAAAAAAAGATTCTGAACCAAATACTGTAGTAAAATATTTTATATCAGTATAGTTCCCCCACAATAGTTGGCAGTATAGTTCCCCCACAATAGTTGGCAGTATAGTTCCCCCACAATGGTAGGCTGCTCCTCCCCCCCTCCCCCCACAATAGTTGGCAGTATAGTTCCCCCACAACAGTAGGCAGCTCCTTCCCCCTCCCCCCCACAATAATTTGCAGTATAGTTCCCCCACAATAGTTGGCAGTATAGTTCCCCCACAATGGTAGGCAGCTCCTCCCCCCTCCCCCCCACAATGGTTGGCAGTATAGTTCCCCCACAATAGTTGGCTGTATAGTTCCCCCACAATGGTTGGCAGTATAGTTTCCCCACAATAGTTGGCAGTATAGTTCCCCCACAATGGTAGGCACTGGCAGCTCCCCCCCACAATAGTTGGCAGTATAGTTCCCCCACAATGGTAGGCAGCTCCCCCCCCTCCAAAATGGTAGGCAGCTCCCCACCCTCCACAATGGTTGGCAGTATAGTTCCCCACAATGGTTGGCAGTATAGTTCCCCCACAATGGTTGGCAGTATAGTTCCCCCACAATAGTTGGCAGTATAGTTCCCCCACAATGGTAGGCTGCTCCTCCCCCCCTCCCCCCACAATAGTTGGCAGTATAGTTCCCCCACAACAGTAGGCAGCTCCTTCCCCCTCCCCCCCACAATAATTGGCAGTATAGTTCCCCCACAATAGTTGGCAGTATAGTTCCCCCACAATGGTAGGCAGCTCCTCCCCCCTCCCCCCCACAATGGTTGGCAGTATAGTTCCCCCACAATAGTTGGCTGTATAGTTCCCCCACAATGGTTGGCAGTATAGTTTCCCCACAATAGTTGGCAGTATAGTTCCCCCACAATGGTAGGCACTGGCAGCTCCCCCCCACAATAGTTGGCAGTATAGTTCCCCCACAATGGTAGGCAGCTCCCCCCCCTCCAAAATGGTAGGCAGCTCCCCACCCTCCACAATGGTTGGCAGTATAGTTCCCCACAATGGTTGGCAGTATAGTTCCCCCACAATGGTTGGCAGTATAGTTCCCCCACAATAGTTGGCAGTATAGTTCCCCCACAATGGTAGGCTGCTCCTCCCCCCCTCCCCCCACAATAGTTGGCAGTATAGTTCCCCCACAACAGTAGGCAGCTCCTTCCCCCTCCCCCCCACAATAATTGGCAGTATAGTTCCCCCACAATAGTTGGCAGTATAGTTCCCCCACAATGGTAGGCAGCTCCTCCCCCCTCCCCCCCACAATGGTTGGCAGTATAGTTCCCCCACAATAGTTGGCTGTATAGTTCCCCCACAATGGTTGGCAGTATAGTTTCCCCACAATAGTTGGCAGTATAGTTCCCCCACAATGGTAGGCACTGGCAGCTCCCCCCCACAATAGTTGGCAGTATAGTTCCCCCACAATGGTAGGCAGCTCCCCCCCCTCCAAAATGGTAGGCAGCTCCCCACCCTCCACAATGGTTGGCAGTATAGTTCCCCACAATGGTTGGCAGTATAGTTCCCCCACAATGGTTGGCAGTATAGTTCCCCCACAATGGTTGGCAGTATAGTTCCCCCACAATGGTTGGCAGTATAGTTCCCCCACAATGGTTGGCAGTATAGTTCCCCCACAATGGTTGGCAGTATAGTTCCCCCACAATGGTTGGCAGTATAGTTCCCCCACAATGGCTGGCAGTATAGTTCCCCCACAATGGCTGGCAGTATAGTTCCCCCACAATGGCTGGCAGTATAGTTCCCCCACAATGGTTGGCAGTATAGTTCCCCCACAATGGCTGGCAGTATAGTTCCCCCGCAATAGTAGGCAGCCCCCCCCCCCCACAGACATACAGCTTCCAGCCATATACAGTGTACGGCTGGAGGCTGTATCTCTGTGTGCTGCCCCCACAGTGATCCGGTCACTGCTCCTCTGGCCCAGTGTCACATCTACTGCTATGGCCTATGGACCATAGCAGTAGGTGCCGGGACCGGAGGAGCGATGACCGGAACGCTGAAGATTACACACCGCCGGTCACTCACCAGGCCCCGGTCGGCGCGCGTCTTCCTCCGGTCCTCCGGCGCCTCTATGGTTGTACGCACGGGACGTCACTGAGGTCCCGTGCGTACAACCATAGAGAGGCAGAGGATCGCAGGAAGACCGCAGGAGGACCGGAGGAGGACGCGCATCGGCCGGGGAATGGTGAGTGACCCGCGGACATCCTTATGTCCCGAAAAGATTTTTCGGGACATAGGGATGTCCGGCATAGGAAAACCTATGATTTTATCTGCCCGGGCCGGCTCCTGTGTGCGGCTGCAGGCGGGGGCCGGCCAGAGCAGGTAAAAACTAATACTGTATATTAAAAACCAGGGGGCCTCCAGCTGTTGTGAAACTACAACTACCAGCATGCCCAGACAGCCTTTGCCGGTCCGGGCATGCTGGTAGTTGTAGTTTCAGAACAGCTGGAGGCCCCCTGGTTTTTAGTATACAGTTATTAGTAATTCACTTGCCCGGCACCCGGAACTGTATGTTCCAGGCATAGGGCAATAAACATAGCCGGTGAGAGGTGAAAAATTCACCGGCGGTCATGAGGCTGCTGCGGGTGGGGAGCGGGTAGTCAGCGCTGTACCGCACCGCCGCAGCCTCTGTACTTACCGCTGACTTCCCACTCTCACCCGCAGCAGCCTCGGGCGTATATTCGCCGTATAAGACGCACCAACTTTTCCCCCCACGTTTTGGGGAAGAAAAAGTGCGTCTTATACGGCGAAAAATACGGTAATTGCTTCTCAGCATAATATCAAAAACTAACAGGTTGTAAGTATACATTTTTGATCAAAAAGTACAAGCCCGCTCGCCACGTCAAGGTCACCTATTTAGAGTGGGTCCCTAACGTCCCTAGCATAAAATGGCGTAGCACTGGGCAGCGACCACCACCGCCGCGACACCAGTGCCCACGGGGGGGAACGACCCACTGGCAGAGCGGCCCCAATGCCACTCAAACCAGTCTATGGGCCGCACCCCCCGCAGACACGGCGCCACGGCAGCCGCACAGAACCACGCCAGTGTGAACAGGCTAGAAAAGCTCACTTACCTTGCTCTCCCAGTCAGACTGGGAGGCTGCTAGGAAAGAAATGGCCCTTGTGTAGCTAGCTACTACTTATATAGGGTTGGGCTGAGGGGGTGGGGAAGAGTGCAGACACATGTTAAAACAAAAAAAAAGGAGGGGATAGGAAACACAATGTGAATTCAGGTAGAAGAAACAGAGGGACCCACTCTAAATAGGTGGCCTTGACGTGGCGAGTGGGCTTGTACTTTTTGATCAAAAATGTATACTAACAACCTGTTAGTTTTTGATATTATGCTGAGAAGCAATTAGATCATTATACAAGATTGTAGATGTGCGACCATGTCTGTTTCTTCTACCCGAATTCACACTGTGATTTCTATCCCCTCATTTTTTTTTTTTTTTTTTTGAACATGTTGTCTGCACTCTTCCCCACCCCCTCAGCCCAACCCTATATAAGTAGTAGTTAGCTACACAAGGGCCATTTCTTTCCTAGCTGCCTCCCAGTCTGACTGAGAGAGCATGGTAAGTGAGCTATTACACCTTGTTCACACTGGTGTGGTGCTGTGCGGCGTCCGGTGGCGCCGTGTCTGTGGAGAGGTGCGACCCATAGACTGGTTTGAGTGGCATTGGGGCCGCTCTGCCAGTGGGTCGTTCCCCCTGTGGGCACTGGTGTCGCGGCGGTGGTGGTCGCCGCCCAGTGCTACGCCATTTTATGCTAGGGACGTTAGGGACCCACTCTAAATAGGTGGCCTTGATGTGGCGAGTGGGCTTTGTACTTTTTGATCAAAAATGTATAATAACAACCTGTTAGTTTTTGATACTATGCTGAGAAGCAATCAGATCATTATACAAGATTGTAGATGTGCACCATGTCTGTTTCTTCTACCCGAATTCAACTCAACTTCAGCAGCTGATAATTATTGAAAGGATTAAGATTTTTTTAATAGAAATAATTTACAAATCTGTTTAACTTTCTGGAGCCAGTTAAAAAAAAAAAAAAAAAAAGTTTTCCTAGAATACCCCTTTAAAGGGCTAGTCCAGTGGTGAAAAACGTATCCCCTATCCTAAGGATAGGGGATAAGTTAGAGATCGAGGGGGGTCCGACCGCTGGGGCCCCCTGCGATCTCTCTGTACGAGGGCCAGGCTCTCCGGCCAGATAGCGGGTGTCGACCCCCGCACAAAGCGGCGGCCGACACGCCCCCTCAATATATCTCTTTGTCAGAGCCGGAGATTGCCGAAGGCAGCGCTTCGGCTCTGCCATAGAGTTGTATTGAGGGGGCGTGTCAGCCGCCGCTTCATGCGGAGGTCGACACGCCCCCTTCCCGCGGGCTGTCGGGGCTCCGTACAGGAGATCGCAGGGGGCCCCAGCGGTCGGACCCCCGCGATCTGCAACTTATCCCCTATCCTTAGGATAGGGGATAAGTTGTTCACCACTGGGTCACCACTGGACTACTCCTTTAACTCTAGATTAAAGGGGTACTCCACTGGAAAATATATTTTTTCTAATTAACTGGTGCCAGAAAGTTAAACAGATTTGTAAATTACTTCTATTTAAAAATCTTAGTCCTTCCAGTACTTATCAGCTGCTGTATGCTTCACAGGAATTTCTTTTCTTTTTGAATTTTATTTCTGTCTGACCTCAGTGCTCTCTGCTGACACCTCTGTCCATGTCAGGAACTGTCCAGAGTAGGAGCAAATCCCCATAGCAAACCTATCCTGTTCTGGACAGTTCCTGAAATGGACAGAGGTGTCAGCAGAGAGCAGTGTGGTCGGACAGAAAGTACATTTAAAAAATAAGAGCACTACTTGTGGGGAGCATACAGCAGCTGATAAGTACTGGAAGGGTTAAGATTTTTTTTAATAGACGTCATTTACAAATCTGTTTAACTTTCTGGCACCAGTTGATTTAAAAAATGTTTTTTTTTTTTTCCTGCGGAGTCACTCTTATTGGTACTGGAGATTTGGTGCCCTGGCTGGCACTTGGAGTGCTGCAGCTGTTTCTGGAGCCTTATGGACAAGCACTTAGGGGAAGTGTGGGACCTTAAAAATACGCATGCTATTAATACCACATTTACAACTCCAAATAGACAACCAAGTCCAGCTCACCTACTCCGGTCCAGCCGCAGCACGAATACGGTCGGATTACACCCAGGAACACGAGACAACAAAAAAAAGAATCCAGTGCTGCAATGTAGCATGAAAACGTGTGGATTTATTCCATTATCTCCATCTTTCCTAAACCTGTCGATGTAAAAATGTAGACTATCCTCACAGTAGGGCTGGAAGTGGGTGCAGTAATGACTTGGACTAGTAGCAATGTGATGTATGTAGAAGGTTTCACATTATCAGTACCTATGCTAACTACTTTGGTCTTGGGGAAATAACATTTGAGGAGCAAGATCTGTTCCTGGATATGGCCAGGGCTAGAGTAACTGACTAGACTTGGGTCCACCTCTATTCCCAGGATGAAGATGAGACTTAAAGGGGTATTCCGGGCAAAAACATCTTATCCCCTATCCAAAGGCTAGGGGATAAGATGTCTGATCGCGGGGGGCCGCGATCAGACATTCTATGCGGGGCTGCGTCTCCAGACTCGTAAAGCTTTTTGTTTCTGGGACTGGAGACGTGACATAACGCCAATCTCCCTCAAGACGTCACGCCACCCTCCCATAGACATGAATGAAGGGTGCGTGGCGTGACATCACAAGGGGCGGTGGCATCACGTTTCCAGTCCAGGAAATATAAGAGCTCTCCAAGACCGCAGACACAGCCCCGCATAGAATGCGGGTGCTGCTCTTTGGCCGGATAACCCCTTTAAAGGAGTACTCCGATGGAAAGCTTTTTTTTTTTTTTAATGAACTGGTGCCAGATTGTAAATTACTTCTATTAAAAAAATCTTAATCCTTTCAGTACTTTTTAGCAGCTGTATGCTACAGAGGAAAAACTTTATTTTTTTATATTTCTTTTTTGTGTATTCCACAGTGCTCTCTGCTGACACCCGATGCCCGTATCAGGAACTGTCCAGATCAGGAGAAAATGCCCATAGCAAATCTATTCTGCTCTGGACAGTTCCTGACACGGACAGAGGTGTCAGCAGAGAGCACTGTGGACAAGACAAAAAAGAAATTCAAAAAGAAAAAATGTCCTCTGTAGCATACAGCTGCTAAAATGTACCAAAAGGATTAAGATTTTTTAATAGAAGTAATTTTCAATACAGTTTAACTTTCTGGCACCAGTTCATTTAAATAAAAAATTTTAAAAAGTTTTCCATCGGAGTACCCATTTAACTCCTGCATTCATTGACAAAAAAAACAATCCCGCAAACCTATCTCAGCCACTTGATTACTCTACTGGGTAGCAGCTATAACAGCTGGGCTGGGCCACCACAAGTGGTTCGCACTTTTACCATGCAGCACTGAGAACCTGGGTTCGAATCCAACCAAGGCAACATCTGCATGGAGGTTGTATGTTCTCCCTGGGTTTGTGGTGGTTCTCTTGGGGTAGTCTAGTTCCCACCCAAACTCCAAAATAGATAATTTGGCTGTTTGAGAGATAGGAAATCAGACTGTGAGCCCACAGTAGGGTCAGTCCAGGCAGCAAGGCTTTTATACGACCATTGCTTTTTTGGCTTCCTTCCTATACTTTTTTTATTTATTTTTTTTGTGCTAATTTTTGTATGCAATTTCTTTATTCTTTTTTTCTTTTTTTTTATGTTCTTTACTTTATGTACCATCCCCGCAATTTCCCAGCAAACATTTAAGAGAGTGAAAGGCAGAATGCATTGTTCCCGAATTCTTTTGTGTGACTAGTCTTCACCACACAGTGTTCCTGACAACGCGCTAGTCTTCTGCATCTCGTCACAATGGAGACGCTCTGCTTTCAGTCCTACGTGCCGGAGTGTGTCCCACAGGCTGGCCCCGAATCACCCAATCCTGTAATTATTTCCATGCTGTAATGCGGAGCTGCACGTACTGTATACCGGGTATATAATACCGCATGCTGCCCACTGTATAATTACTGGTTGGACCCGGACCGGCCTCAGGCAGTATACACCAATTGCTCCATGCTTCGTGTTAACATCTCATTTACTAGATAATGTAGGATTAGAATGCGGGCGGCTACCAGGTTACAGTGCTAATACCATCAATTACCTTATAAATATAATTCGACCTCTTACATTCAATAGTTAATAATTCTACTCACATGTTTTATTGGTTTCTGAGAAAGCTTGGTGACTGGGTAGCAGCTGGAACAGCTGGGCACTTTCGCACTTTTGCCATGCAGCACTGAGAACCTGGGTTCGAATCCAACCGAGGGCAACAGCTGCATGGAGGTTGTATGTTCTCCCTGGGTTTGTGGTCGATATAATTCGACCTCTTACATCCACTAGTTAATAATTCTGCTCACATGTTTTATTGGTTTCTAAGAAAGTAGGGTGACAACCGATACTCGTCGTTTTTAATTTCATAGCAATTTTTACTCTTCTTTCCTAGAGCCTTAAAGGGGTACTCCACTGGCCAGCATGGATCTAACTGTTCTGAGCGCTTTTTTCGCACTGCAGGGGTAGGCCAGGCCCCCTCAATGCAAGTCTAAGGGAGGGGCGTGACATAGGGATAGGCATAAAGCTATCTTTCATATAAGACAGGGATAGGCATAAGGCTATCCTTCATATATGATAGGGATAGGCATAAGGATATCCTTCATATAACATAGGGATAGGCATAAGGCTATTCTTCATATAAGATAGGGATAGGTAAAAGGCTATCCTTCATATAAGATAGGGATAGGCATTATACTATCCTTCATCATATAAGATAGGGATAGGCATAAGGCTATACTTCATATAAGATAGGGATAGGCATAAGGCTATCCTTCATATAAGATAGGGATAGGCATAAGGCTATCCTTCATAACAGATAGAGAGAGGTATGAGGATATCCTTCATATAAGATAGGGATAGGCATAAGGTTATCCTTCATATAAGATAGGGACAGGCATAAGGCTATCCTTCATATATGATAGGGATAGGCATAAGGATATCCTTCATATAAGATAGGGATAGGCATAAGGCTATTCTTCATATAAGATAGGGATAGGTAAAAGGCTATCCTTCATATAAGATAGGGATAGGCATTATACTATCCTTCATCATATAAGATAGGGATAGGCATTATACTATCCTTCATCATATAAGATAGGGATAGGCATAAGGCTATACTTCATATAAGATAGGGATAGGCATAAGGCTATCCTTCATATAAGATAGGGATAGGCATAAGGCTATCCTTCATAACAGATAGAGAGAGGTATGAGGATATCCTTCATATAAGATAGGGATAGGTATAAGGATATCCTTCATATAAGATAGGGATAGGCATAAGGCTATCCTTCATATAAGATAGGGATAGGCATAAGGCTATCCTTCATAACAGATAGAGAGAGGTATGAGGATATCCTTCATATAAGATAGGGATAGGTATAAGGATATCCTTCATATAAGATAGGGATAGGTATAAGGCTATCCTTCATAACAGATAGAGAGAGGTATGAGGATATCCTTCATATAAGATAGGGATAGGCATAAGGTTATCCTTCATATAAGATAGGGACAGGCATAAGGCTATCCTTCATATATGATAGGGATAGGCATAAGGATATCCTTCATATAAGATAGGGATAGGCATAAGGCTATTCTTCATATAAGATAGGGATAGGTAAAAGGCTATCCTTCATATAAGATAGGGATAGGCATTATACTATCCTTCATCATATAAGATAGGGATAGGCATAAGGCTATACTTCATATAAGATAGGGATAGGCATAAGGCTATCCTTCATATAAGATAGGGATAGGCATAAGGCTATCCTTCATAACAGATAGAGAGAGGTATGAGGATATCCTTCATATAAGATAGGGATAGGTATAAGGATATCCTTCATATAAGATAGGGATAGGCATAAGGCTATCCTTCATATAAGATAGGGATAGGTATAAGGATATCCTTCATATAAGATAGGGATAGGTGTAAGGATATCCTTTATATAAGATAGGGATAGGTATAAGGCTATCCTTCATATAAGATAGGGATAGGTGTAAGGCTATTCTTCATATAAGATAGGGCCAGGGACTATTCATAGTATTCAGAATTTTGGGCAGAATGGGTCATATAGGTTTAGCTTTAGTGTGAATTTTATATACATTACAATGGCTGTCTGATAAGCCAGACTATTTGATAATCTGGAGCCTATGTAATGCTGGGTTGAGGGATTTAATGTCCCCTGCGCGTTTCACCAAGCGGCTTCCACTAGGTTATAAAGCCATATTGGTTTATGCTTACATGGGAAGTTTATATACAACTGCTGTTAAATATACATTAATTATATACACATACAATATATATTTCTTCTGTTTTCTTCTTTTAGGACAGAAGTACGAGCTGCATGCAGGAACAGAGTCCACCCCTAGCGTTGTAGTCCACGTATGTGACAGCGACCTAGAAGAAGAGGAGGAAACAAAGACGTCACCCAAACCTCGAATCATCCCAACACGGCGCCCCGGCCCGCCGCCCTCCCAATCCAACTGACCCTCCAACACAGTGTTACCACCCATCTTTCTAACACTGGGTTCTATCCCTTTCCCTCCTATAGACAGTAGGATTTCCTCCCTTTTTAAAGGGATGTTACTGCTACACGGTCATATTAGCATGTGTCCATATGAAAGCTGTAGTGAAGCCTTGGTAAACTTGCTGCGTGCCAGTGACGGCTTGAAACGCATCTCGTCATCTTCCAAGTCCTTCTGACACCGAGCGAGTTCTTAAAAGGGCTGAGGACAGGGATTCTCTATTGACATGCGATGATAACATATCAAAGGCAAAAAAAAGTGTTTCCCGTTTTGTTTAATGTTTGCACATCACGTTACGGTTATTATTGTGAGTCGTCAGCTGCATTTCGTAAAAAGTCGCGTGTTTCGTGTCCTGAATGGGGCCGACCATTCAAAAATGACTTTTTTTTTTTAGTATCTGAACCGGTCTATGCCAGTGGAGATGCAATAGTTAATAGGCTGCATTTTATTAAAAGTTGGTTCTTGTTACAATATGGCTGCCGATTTTATGTGGGTATCTAGACTGCTTTCGCTGAGTATTTAAAGGAAAACTGTCACTAAACTCCCCCGCACTAACCAAAGGTACTGGCTGGTAGTGCGGAGGACGCTGATCAATATGCTGCCTACCATGCCCGGATCCGTCCAGCCGTTCGCCCGTTATCTTCATTATTCCTGATATGCAAATGATCTTCTAACTGGCACTGTGACGTCAGCGCCGCTCGTCCGCAGCACCGCCCGGCTCATGAATATTCATGCCCTCCGCCTCCCCCTCTGATCCCCACTCCGTACAGGACGACACTGCACTGACGCCGCTTCCGGGTGTACGCAGGAAGCGGAACATACGCAGTGGAGTCCTGTACAGAGCAGGGAGCAGAGGGAGAGGATGAATATTCACAAGCCGGGCGGTGCTACGGACGAGCGGCGCTGACGTCACAGTGCCAGATGGAGCCTTGTAACCCCGCCCGTGCCAGTTATAAGAGGAATAATGAAGATAACTGCTGAACGGATCGGGGCATGGTAGGCAGCATATTGATCAGCGTCCCCCCCTCACTACCAGCCAGTACCTCTGACTAGTGCGGGGGGAGTTTAGTGACCGTTTTCCTTTAAAGGAACAACCCCGGCCAAAAGTGTGATACGCTGTTATACCGTGTACAGGGCCGGTGGGGGTGGAGCCTGATAAAGGGATTCAAAGGATTATATAGAAAGAATCTCTATGCTCCGCCCCCTTGGGTTCTGTGCCGCGCGTTACATAGTTGACTATTTTTGTCGCAGTGTTCCTCTTAGTATCCATATTGTAATACTAAATGAATGGCTGCCATTATTCCAGTCGTTTTGAGTCTGAAAGGCCTGCAGTTGTAATATCTTAAAGGGATTGTTTCGTTTTAGTTAAGCTAAATGATTGAAACTTACAATTAAAAACTGCCTGTGTTGCCTATAGCAACCGATCAGCGTTCACCTTTCACTTCCTTAACTGCTTTGGATAAAGCTGAGCTCTGGTTGCTATGGGCAACAAGGTCAGTTTGGTTGCCATGTCGGCCTCATTTATCACATATTAAACAATAAAACTGTCTTTGTTGCCCATAGTAACCAATCAAAGGTCCCATTCCTCAATAAAAGCAATAAGTAATTTTACTTAAAGGAACAGTCTAGAAAAAACTGATCATATTGGATAATATAGTACAGGGCCTGAGGCGGTGGATCATGATACAAGATGTCCTGCTCCACCCACTTGTCCCCGCACTTGGCTTAACACAGTATGTGCTTATTTTTCTTGAAGTGCTTCCCACCCAAAACATATCACTATGCTGAAATTTGGTAGTTATGCTTTATTTAGAGAAATATTTTGCAAAAATAGACAATAGGAAGTGCAGCCATATTGGTTATAATGTCAGGTCACACTTTCTGAAAGCAGAGATCCTGTCACCGCTCCCCCCCTCCCCTCCTGTCTGCTCAGGATAAGACCAGTAATGTGAAGAGGGAGCTGAGAGTTGTAGTTGTGCAATGGTTGGAGGTAGGGATCGACCGATATCATTTTTTTAGGGCCGATACCGATAATCGGTGCAGGTTAGGGCCGATAGCCGATAACTTATACCGATATTCCGGTATAAGTTATCGCCTATTTAACCCCCTGCGACACCGCTGCATATCATTGATTTAAAGTGGGCGCTTTAAATCAATGATCTGCAGTGGCTTTTGCGGGGCCATAGGCCGCTGCCACCCGCTTCTCTCCCCCTACCTGTCAGGGTGGTCCGGGCCATCCATCCATCGTTCCTGTAGTGTCTGGGGGCGTTCCGGGTGGAGGGTGAACCGGTCCGGGCTGTCCTTCTTCTCCGGCGGTCATCTTCTCCACTCCGGGCAAGCTCTGGCCTAGTACGCTGCATAGACGCCGCTGCGCAGTGACGCCCGTGCGCAGCGACGCACCTGACGTCACGGCGTAGCGGCGTCTATGCAGCGTACTAGTCTGAAGCCTACCCAGAGTGGAGAACATGACCGCCGGAGAAGAAGGACAGCCCGGACCGGTTCACCCTCCACCCGGAGCGCCCCCGGACACTACAGGAACGATGGATGGCCCGGACCACCCCCATTACGGGTAAGTTTAATTTTTTTATTGGCTCTGAGGGTGGGGGAGGGGCCCGACCGGTATAGCGTTATGGGCAAAAATCCATACCGGTATACCGCCCAGCATCACGGTGGGGGGTGCGACGCGGTGCGGTGGGTCAGGGGTGCGGTGCGGCGGGTCGGGGGGGTGGCGGTCGCGGGGCGGTGCGGGGCATTATCGGCAAGATAATTGCCGATACCGATAATGCCCAAAATCGTGATTATCGGCCGATAATATCGGCCATACCGATAATTGGTCGATCCCTAGTTGGAGGCATACTGGTTGGAAAACACTGGTCTTTCTGTTGCTTTGTCAGTATGTTTGGTCAATAAAGTTTTTTTTTTTTACTGCCATCTATATGGCTGCATTTCCTTATGTCTGGTTTTTTGAAGATGCCATTATGTAAAACAAACCCAATGACTTAACCTCTCCTTCTGCTCCAACGTCTGATTTGCTGGTATATGTATCCATTGCACAGGTCTTCCATATGATTTGAGCTGTTGGGCTTGTAGCTAATATCACGTCAACTTGCTGAATGTAGAGCTCCCTTCCTGCGCCCCTTCCCTCCTTTCTGCTCAGGACAAGATCAGTAATGTAAAGAAGGGCGCTCATATTACTGCTCATTGGATTGTAAGGCAGCAGGAAGCCTTACTCAGAGAAGACCGCAGTGAGCCTTTTCTAATGGAAACTACTGTGACTGAGAAAAGCTTCCCACTTCCTAAAAATCTATTAAATCAGAGCAGTAATACGAGCTCCCCTCTTCACATCACTGGTCTCCTCTTGAGCAGACAGGAAGGGGGGGGCACAGGGACAGGAGCTCTGCTTGTAGAGAGTAAGACGTGATGTCACAGCTACAAGGGGAGGAGCTCAGCTGATATGGAGAGATCTGTGCACTATGGGTAATGTCTTTTTATATTAGTAAGTTGCTTTATTATACTTTTTGACACCATACACGGATTGTTTATTTCACCGGACAACCCCTTTAACTTTTCCCAGGTCATTTTATGCCTGGAGAATTCTGTTTTGTTTTTTTTGGGAGTTTTTTTTTTTTGTCCTTATGTTCTGAAATCTTAAAATTTAACGTATCAGTATTATTTCCAGAGTAAAAAAAAAATTACAATCCACTACTTCAAGTAAAATTGAATATGCATAAATTAACATATCATAGCCAATCACAGGCCGCCATAGAAAAACCTAAAATAAGCCTCATCCTCCTCACCCCTCTGAAGGTTATGTATTTATGGAAGATAAAGGGGTTGTCCAGGATTAGAAAAACATAGGTGATTTCTTTTCAAAACAGTGCCACACCTGTTCTCAGGTTGTGTATAGTATTACAATTCTTGTTTTATTCACTTGCAATACCAAACACAAACTGAGGACAAGAGTAGCACTGTTTTTGGAACAAATCGGCTCTGTTTCTTTCAACCCTGGATAACCCCTTTTAATGTCCACCATTCCGTTTTTTGGGTCCGAAATTCTGTACAGTGGGGGGAGCTCTGTTTTTCTGACTTATATCATTAAGTTATTTCATTCTGGCAGTCACCACTAGGGGGGGGGGGGAAGAGAACTGCATATCTATGTACACAGATTAAAGGGGTATTCCAGTTTTAGCCTGCAAAGCTTATTCATTAAAGGGGTACTCCACCCCTAGACATCTTAACCCCTTATCCAAAGCATAGGGGATAAGGTGTCTGATCGCTGGGGACCCTGTGATCTCCCTGCTGCACCCGGCGTTCGTTTAGAGCGTCGGGTGCAGCTCCAGAGGCTTGTGAAGTCACGGCCACGCCCCCTCAATGCAAGTCTATGGGAGGGGGCGTGGCGGTCGTCACGCCCCCTCCCATAGACTTGCATTGAGGGGGCGTGGCCGTGATGTCACAAGCCTCCAGAGCTGCACCCGACGCTCTAAACAAACGTCTGGTGCAGCAGGGAGATCACGTGGGACCCCAGCAGTGGGACCCCCGCGATCAGTCATCTTATCCTCCATCTTTTGGATAGGGGATAAGATGTCTAGGGGAGGAGTACCCCCTTTAAAGGGGTACTCCGGTGAAAACCTTTTTTCTTTTAAA
Organism: Hyla sarda; assembly: GCF_029499605.1. Taxonomy (NCBI): domain Eukaryota; kingdom Metazoa; phylum Chordata; class Amphibia; order Anura; family Hylidae; genus Hyla; species Hyla sarda. Next base: position 24,770,571 of record NC_079191.1, read on the forward strand.
TCAACTGGTGGCAGAAAGATAAACATATTTGTAAATTACTTCTATTAAAAAATCTTAATCCTTCCAGTACTTATTAGCTGCTGAATGCTACAGAGGAAATTCCTTTCTTTTTGGAACACTGATGACATCACGAGCACAGTGCTCTCTGCTGACATCTCTGTCCATTTTAGCAACCATGCACAGCAGATGTATGCTAAGGGCAGCATGGTGGCTCAGTGGTTAGCACTGCTGCCCTGCAGTGCTGGGGACTTGGGTTCAAATCCCACTAAGGATAACAATAAATAAAGCGTTATTATTATTATAATAACGTCAGCAGAGAGCACTGTGCTCGTGATGTCATCAGAGAGCATTCCAAAAAGAAAAGAATTTCCTCTGTAGTATTCAGCAGCTAATAAGTACAGGAAGGATTAAGATTTTTTTTAATAGAAGTAATTTACAAATATGTTTAACTTTCTGCCACCAGTTGATTTAAAAGAAAAAAGGTTTTCACCGGAGTACCCCTTTGAGTAATAAAATAATTAAACGATTTTGCAATATAGTTATTTCTGTTTTCCAGATCTCTGCTTGCTGTCATTCAAGTGCACGACTTTTTACATGACATGAATCTGATTACTAGGATCACTACGCTTAGGCAATGTTCACACGGCCGAACTTCGGTCAAATTCGGTTTTGTATGTGCGGAATTTATGCGAAAGTTCTTTGTGCTTAACACACAGATTCCGGCCAGAAATCAGAGTCCCATTGACTTCAATGGGATTCCACCGCAGAATGCGAAATTTCCTGACCAAAAAAATTCTACCTTGTGAATGGGACAGCGGAATCCCCATTCAACACAATCGGTCTCATTTACTAGTGAAGTTTTCTTTGTGGGTTTTTGTTTGACAATTATTTTTTCCCTTGTATGTACTATTGTATCTTGTATTTGGCATTTCCTCCCTCCTACGTTTTGCTCTTTTTAAACCTGCTCTGAGCTGTCAGGTTTTCCAGAGCTTAAAGGGGTACTCCTGTGAAAAACTTTTTTTTTTCTTTTTAAATCAACTGGTGCCAGAAAGTTAAACAGATTTGTAAATTACTTCTATTAAAAAATCTTAATCCTTCCTGTACTTATTAGCTGCTGAATACTACAGTGGAAATTATTTTCCCTTTGAAACACAGAGCTCTCTGCTGACATCATGACCACAGTGCTCTCTGCTGACATCTCTGTCCATTTTAGGAACTGTCCAGAGTAAAAGGAAATCCCCATAGCAAACATATGCTGTTCTGCACAGTTCCAAAAATGGACAGAGGTGTCAGCAGAGAGCACTGTGGTCATGATGTCAGCAGACATCTCTGTGTTCCAAAAAGAAAAGAATTTCTGCTGTAGTATTCAGCAGCTAATAAGTACAGGAAGGATTAAGATTTTTTTTAAATAGAAGTAATTTACAAATCTGTTTCACATTCTGGCACCAGTTGATTTAAAAAAAAAAAAAAGTTTTTCACCGGAGTACCCCTTTAAATCCTCCACACTTTATGTGGAAACCTTAGTAAATTTGTAGGTTTCTTTCAAAAATGTTTATTTTTTTTTATTTTTTTTTGGGAGACCCGCCCCTTTTCCCTGACGACCACACAAAAAACCATACAAAATCTACTCTGAAAAGCCTTAGTAAATGAGGCCCGTTGTGCAGTAAATTTTGTGGGTTTTTCCAGTGGAATTCCACACAGAAATTCCGCTCTGTGAACATAGCCAAATGCAGATTTTTTATCTACCTGGGGGTTGCAAAAAATCTGTACGCAGTGATTTCCTATTGAACAAATAGGATTCTGCTGTGAAATTCCGCCAGATGAATGAACATGTTCATTCCCTAAGCAGAATCCGGATTGTGGACATTTTTTTGCAGTGTAAACTGTGTGGTGGAATCCCCCCGCAATTTCTTCTTGGAATTTCCCTAGTGTGCACAGGCCCTAAAAAGTGTCTACATATCCACTATGTGAGGCCATAGTTCCCGGCCACAGGCACCTTCCCACTATAGACCCTATAGACATCACCTGACCAATTTCTATGGTTGATACAATGTATCCGTGCATGTGACATCGATACCATTGGGGGGTGGATGATGGAGCGGCCACATTTTGTATTCATATTCACATTTCCCAAGTGCGAACAGGCCCTAAAGGCATCTACATATCCACTATGGGGGCCATAGTTCCCGGCCACAGGCTGTATCTGTGCATGAAATATCGATACCATTGGGGGGTGGATGATTATAGACATCACCTGACCAGTTTCTATGGCAATGTATCCGTGCATGATACTGTTGGGGGGGGGGGGGGGGGGTGATGGAGGGGCCACATTTGTATTCGTGTTCCAATTTCCCTAGTGTGCACAGGCCCAAAAAGCGTCTACATATCCACTATGGTGGGGGGGGGGCATAGTTCCCGGCCACAGGCTCCCTCCCACCATAGACCCAATAGACGTCACCTGACCCATTTCTATGGTTGATACAATGTATCCGAGCATGAAACATCGATACCATTGGGGGTGGATGATGGAGCGGCCATATTTGTGTTTGTACTTTGTGTGATACTTAGTCCGGATCACCATTATCCTACGTACATCTAACATTGGCATGTTGCTGATTTTCGCACGGCGGAGTCTATATATTTTTTTTTTCTTTTTTTGTGCAATAATAATTATAATAACAAAACATTTAATGTGTTGGGTTCTTTGTTCCGACAGTACAAGGTCTTTGTTATATGACGCACTGACGCATTTCACCGTAGCCTAAAAAATGAACTGCGATTGTTACTAGAACCAGTTGCAATGTGTTCAAGCAAATGCATTTTTTTGTACATTTGTATAATCGCCTGAGTATGGTGTTTTGTATAAATTAGTTACAATTTGAGTAGAAAAAAAATGAAAAATAAATAAACTGTGATTATTTATGCTTTCTGTCTTGCTGTCTTGTGTTTTTTTTTTTTTTTTTTGAGTGGTTGTCACCATATTGGATACACACACACACTGGCTGTGTAGACCAGTGTTTCCCAACCAGGGCGCCTCCGGCTGCTGCAAAACTACAACTCCCAGCATGCCCGGACAGCCGTTGGCTGTCCGGGCATGCTGGGAGTTGTAGTTTTGCAACAGCTGGAGGCACCCTGGTTGGAAAACACTGGTGTAGACAATGCAGCATGATGCGCACCTTATGGAAATAAAATCCTAGAGTAATGTCATACGTTCTAACTTCCCCGGTGATAATGAAATGACTCTGCTCAACCTGTCCCAGTCTATACAGTAAAGCTGACAAGTGAACTGCAGAAACAGAAAAGGTCTGCTTATTATCGAGAGCCTTCTGGACCCCTCCAGCCTGGTTGTAGTTGCTGGTTTTGAAGACGAAAATAGCCGAACTAGCTGTTTTACCAAGTTTTTGTAATGTAAACCTGCGGCACGAGTTGCAGCACATGGTAGTTCATGGTGTTACGCTGTTTATGGAGGCTGGTGTTTCCCAACCAGGGTACCTTCTCATAGTTTCTGTGAAAATCGAAATTTGGAATTTTGGAAATTCCGCCCTGTGCACAGTGCAGTAGAACTCCATTGAAATCAATGGGACTCTGCTGCCTCAGAATTTCCGAGCGGAATCTTTAAAAAAATGTATTTATTTTTTTTAGCCAAACCCAGAACTAGATCAAGTAGACAAGTATATCTCCTTTTTTTTTCCAATTCCCATGTCTTGTGTAAACACTTGGCTTGGGCACCTCTATATGAACATTCTTTGAAGTGTTCCTAGTACTTGTGTCTAAGACAAGTGATGGAGCCATGGCGCCACCTTGTGGCAAGTAGAAAAAACTGGTGGAGCAGCAAAACATGGTGGGAAATATAATCGTGAAGCTTCAAATAAACATAACAAGAGGATTAGTTTTGTTTTTCAAATATAAAAAAAAAAACAAGGGCCACTCAATCAAAAACTCTTGGTTTACATTAACCCCTTAAGGACCAAGCCCATTTTATTTTTGCATTTTCGTTTTTTCCTCCTCGTCTTCTAAAAATCGTAATTTTTTTATATTTTCATCCACAGACCAGTATGAGGGCTTTTTTTTTTTTTTTTGCGCGACCAGTTGTCCTGCATAATGACATCACTCATTTTACCATAAAATGTATGGCGCAACCTAAAATACTATATGTGTGGGGAAATTTAAAAGAAAACCGCAATTTTGCAAATTTTGGAAGGTTTTGTTTTCACGCTGTACAATTTACGGTAAAAGTGACGTGTGTTCTTTATTCTTTGGGTCAATATGATTAAAATGATACCCATGATTACCTACTTTTCTAATATTGTTGCGCTTAAAAAAATCCCAATCTTTTTAATCAAATTAGTATGTTTAAAATCCTTCTATTTTGACGATCTATAACTTTTGCATTTTTTCGTACTGTACTTTTTATTGATACCACATTTCTGTATATAAAACTTTTATAAATATTTTTTATAAAAATTTTTTTAATCAAGTGTGACAAAAAAAGCAGCAATTTTGCATTTTTTTTTTTTACGTTCACGTCGTTCACCGTACAGAATCAATAACATTATATTTTAATAGTTCGGACATTTACACACATGGCAATACCAAATATGTTTATAATTTTTTATTTATTTATTTTTTATACTTTATGGGGTTGAAATGGGAAAAACAGGACATTTTACATTTTTATTGGGGGAGGGGATGGGGATTTTTCAAATTTTTTAAAAACTTTTTTTACTTTTATTTTTACACTTTAATAGTCCCCTTAGGAGACTATTTATTGCAATCCTTTGATTGCTAATACTGTTCAGTGCTATGTATAGGGCATAGCACTGAGCAGTGTTATCGGTCATCTTCTGCTCTGGTCTGCTCGATCTCAGACCAGAGAAGAAGACCTGTGGAAGGCAGCGGAGGCAGGTGAGGGGACCTCCGGATGATCGGATCCCCGCGGCAGCGCTGCTGGCGATCCGAACATCCATATTTCTGACCGCACTGCCGCAGATGCCGTGATCTGTATTGATCACGGCATCTGAGGGGTTATTGGCAGACATCCGCGCGATTGCGGATGTCGGCCATTACCGGAGGGTCCCTGGCTGCGATCAGCAGGCGGGACCAGCCGCGCACCACGGTTGTAGGTCCAGTGGGAAAACCGCATACAGGACAAAAATGAGCTGACCAAAGTCAGCGCTTCACTCCGGTCGGCGCATTGAAATACATTACATACAAGCCGCATACGGCAGGGATACGGGAGCGCCCTGTTTTAGCTCCCCCAGCCGTATGCGGTCCCCGTATTGCATAAAACGTGATGTGAACCCAGCCTTAGAGAGGTCCCCGGCACCATTGGAACTGAATTCTCCAAAAGTCTTTGCTTTGACTCCTTCAGCAGAGAGGATATTAGAAGGGGAAGAGAACATCCATTCTCTATGATATTTTAGACCCAAGAATCTTTCATTCTTGGAAGGAACACAGCTGAGAAAATCTCTTAAATAGTTAAAGGGGTACTCCAGTGGAAAACATATTTTTTTTAAATCCACTGGTCCCAGAAAGTTAAGCAGATTAGTGATGTCGCGAACATAAAATTTTCGGTTCGCGAACGGCAAATGCGAACTTCTGCAAATGTTCACGAACCGGCGAACCACCATTGACTTCAATGGGCAGGCGAATTTTAAAACCCACAGGGACTCTTTCTGGCCACAATAGTGATTTAAAAGTTGTTTCAAGGGGACTAATACCTGGACTGTGGCGTGCTGGAGCGGGATCCATGGCAAAACTCCCATGGAAAATTACATAGTTGATACAGAGTCTGGTTTTAATCCATAAAGTGCATAAATCACCTATTATTCCTAAATTCTTTGGCATAACGTGCTTTAGCCCCCTCTAGGCAGCACATAGAGCCCCCCTTTTAGGCATCACATAGTTAGATCCCCCCTTTAGGCAGCACATAGATTCCCCCATATTAGGCAGCACATAGGTAGAGCCTCCCTTTAGGCAGCACATAGTTAGATCCCCCTTTAGGCATCACATAGTTAGATTCCCCCCTTTAGGCATCACATAGTTAGATCCCCCCTTTAGGCATCACATAGTTAGATCCCCCCTTTAGGCATCACATAGTTAGATCCCCCCTTTAGGGAGCACACAGATTCCCCCATGTTAGGCAGCACATAGTTAGAGCCCCCCTTTAGGCAGCACATAGGTAGAGCCTCCCTTTAGGCAGCACATAGTTAGAGCCCCCCTTTAGGCAGCACATAGTTAGAGCCCCCCTTTGGGCAGCACATAGTTAGAGCCTCCCTTTAGGCATCACATAGTTAGATCCCCCTTTAGGCATCACATAGTTAGATCCCCCCTTTAGGCAGCACATAGATTCCCCCATGTTAGGCAGTACATAGTTAGAGCCCCCCTTTAGGCAGCACATAGAGCCCCCCATATTAGGCAGCACATAGATTCCCCCATATTAGACAGCACATAGTTAGAGCCTCCCATTAGGCAGCACATAGAGCCCCCTTTAGGCAGCACATATTTAGATTCCCCCATATTAGGCAGCACATAGTTAGAGCCCCCCTTTAGGCAGCACTGGTTTTATTTCACAGCCAAAAAAGGTATTTTTTTTATTTATTTGCACATCTGTCACACCAAATGTGATTTGCACTAGTGTGACAATGAGCAAAAAAGGTTGCCAGCGGAGTTCCACTTTTAAGCAGAGGTCCCCAACCAGGGTGCCTCCAGCAGTTGCAAGACACACGGACTGAACTTATAGCCCTTTTAATACTGTAGTTAGTTGCTTGAATGAAATTAAGTTTTACACTGGAGTACCCCTTTTAACCAGCGGTTCCCTCCCAACCAGGGTGCCTCCAGCAGTTGCAAGACACACGGACTGAACTTATAGCCCTTTTAATACTGTAGTTAGTTGCTTGAATGAAATTAAGTTTTACACTGGAGTACCCCTTTTAACCAGCGGTTCCCTCCCAACCAGGGTGCCTCCAGCTGTTGCAAGACACAATGACTGATATTTGAGCCCTAAAAAGGGCTTTTTTGGGTGCTGTCCTTAAAGCAGATGTTACACTAGTGCTTTAGAAGTAAAGTGGACCCTTAATACACCACCTAGCAGCAACCTAGCTATCGCTTTCCCTATACAGCAGGAGCAGCTTCTCTGACCCTCCACTTCCTAAGCCTGCAGCATGCCGAATGAGGCTAAAATGGCGTCCGTGCAGGAGGTAGGAGGGTCTGGAAGGGAGGGACTGCTGCTGATTGGCTGTAATGTGTCTGCTGACTCTGACTCACAGGGTCAAAGTTTACTGCAATGTTAAAGTATAGGGGGTGGATCGAACTTCACATATGTTCGCCCGGCGATGTGAACGCGAACATGCTAAGTTCGCCGGCGAACAGTTCGCAACATCTCTAAAGCAGATTAGTAAATTACTTCTATTTAAAAATCTTATTCCTTCCAGTATTTATCAGCTGCTGTATGCTCCACAGGGAATTATTTTCCTTTTGAATGTCTTTTCTGTCTGACCACAGTGCTCTCTGCTGACACCTCTGTCCATGTCAGGAACTTTCCAGTTCCTGACATGGACAGAGGTGTCAGCAGAGAGCACTGTGGTCAGACAGAAAATAAATCCTCATTCAAAAAGAAAAATAGCTTCCTGTGGAGCATACAGCAGCTGATAAGTACTGGAATTTCTGGCACCAGGTGATTTAATTTTTTTTTTAAATAAATGTTTTCCAGTGGAGTTCCCCTTTAACCTGCAAGAAAAGAAAATGTTAGTAAAGGAATGATAAGGTTGTTTATTTAGTTCATCTTAAAACATTCCTATGGTCCTGCAGATTCATCCCCATTATTGTGCTGCTGACAGGACGACAGGGAAGCTTGATTTTTTGATCCAGCTGGTCCCAACACTAGTTGCCATGTATAAGGCCCAGTCCATTTTTTTTGGACACTGCTTACTGATACTAAAGTCGGCCTTCTGAGGACCATGAATACAGCACCTTAATATAAGCGTAGCACAGACACGGTCCTAAAATTCCTGAACTTGTACACTTGTACGCTGATACAGCGCAGTGTAGTAGTCATGTCGCCGCTTCTCTGTTTCACTGTAATTTGTCCATAACTGGGGAATAATGGTGAACAGATGGAGGAGACATCTGTGTTTGTTCTGCTCTTTTCAGTATAGACGCGTTCATTTCAATTACACTTCCTCCTGTGAACAAGCAGCACGTGTCCGGCATGACAACTTCCAGTGTGCGCAGATAACAGGAGACACACCTGGATGTGACTGCTCCACAAAGAGTCACAGCAGGGTATGGAGGGGAACACACACACATCAAAACCAATACAGAGGGTCTCACAGGGCTGTGGGTCATATAGGGAGGTAAAGACAGGTCATTCAGCTATGCCTAGCCATATGTTTTCCTTTCACAATTAATTGTTACATAAAGACAAATATAAAAAAAAAAATTATTGACTGTCACACTCATCATCCATTGGGATAGACAAAGGGTTCACGCTCTTGGCTCAATCACCTATCACTATATGTACAAGAATATAACTACTATAATACTGCCTCCTATATACACGAATATAACTACTATAATACTGCTCCTATATACAAGAATATAACTACTATAATACTGCTCCTATGTACAAGAATATAACTACTAAAATACTGCTCCTATATACAAGAATATAACTACTAAAATACTGCTCCTATATACAAGAATATAACTACTATAATACTGCTCCTATTTACAAGAATATAACTACTATAATACTGCCTACTATATACAAGAATATAACTACTATCATACTGCTCCTATATACAAGAATATAACTACAATAATGCTGCTAATATGTACAAGAATATAACTACTATAATACTGCTCCTATATACAAGAATATATCTACAATAATACTGCTCCTATATACAAGAATATAACTACTATAATACTGCTCCTATTTACAAGAATATAACTACTATAATACTGCTCCCTATATACAAGAATAGAACTACTATAATACTGCTCCTATATACAAGAATAGAACTATTATAATACTGCTCCTATATACAAGAATATAACTACTATAATACTGCTCCTATATACAAGAATATAACTACTATAATACTGCTCCTATATACAAGAATATAACTACTATAATACTGCCTCTTCTGTACAAGAATATAACTACTATAATACTGCTCCTATATACAAGAATATAACTACTATAATACAGCTCATATATACAAGAATATAACTACTATAATACTGCTCCTATTTACAAGAATATAACTACTATAATACTGCTCCCTATATACAAGAATAGAACTACTATAATACTGCTCCTATATACAAGAATAGAACTATTATAATACTGCTCCTATATACAAGAATATAACTACTATAATACTGCTCCTATATACAAGAATATAACTACTATAATACTGTCTCCTATATACAAGAATATAACTACTATAATACTGCTCCTATATACAAGAATATAACTACTATAATACTGCTCCTATATACAAGAATATGACTACTATAATACTGCTCCTATATACAAGAATATAACTACTATAATACTGCCTCCTATATACAAGAATATAACTACTATAATACTGACCCCTATATACAAGAATATAACCACTATGATACTGCCTCCTATATACAAGAATATAACTACTATAATACTGCTCCTATATACAAGAATATAACTACTATAATACTGCCCCTATATACAAGAATATAACTACTATAATACTGCCTCCTATATACAAGAATATAACTACTATAATACTGCTCCTATATACAAGAATATAACTACTATAATACTGCTCCTATATACAAGAATATAACTACTATAATACTGCCTCTTCTGTACAAGAATATAACTACTATAATACTGCCTCCTATATACAAGAATATAACTACTATAATACTGCTCCTATATACAAGAATATAACTACAGGGTGGGCCATTTATATGGATACACCTTAATAAAATGGGAATGGTTGGTGATATTAACTTCCTGTTTGTGGCACATTAGTATATGTGAGGGGGGAAACTTTTCCAGATGGGTGGTGACCATGGCGGCCATTTTGAAGTTGGCCATATAGGAAGAGGGGGATGTGACACATCAAACTTATTGGGAATTTCACAAGAAAAACAATGATGTGCTTGGTTTTAACGTAACTTTATTCTTTCATGAGTTATTTACAAGTTTCTGACCACTTATAAAATGTGTTCAATGTGCTGCCCATTGTGTTGGATTGTCAATGCAACCCTCTTCTCTATATACTGCTATATACTACTATATACACCGCAGGAGAAATGCTAGCACAGGCTTCCAGTATCCGTATACACTGCTATATACTACTATATACACCGCAGGAGAAATGCTAGCACAGGCTTCCAGTATCCATATACACTGCTATATACTACTATATACACTGCAGGAGAAATGCTAGCACAGGCTTCCAGTATCCCTATACACTGCTATATACTACTATATACACTGCAGGAGAAATGATAGCACAGGCTTCCAGTATCCGTATACACTGCTATATACTACTATATACACCGCAGGAGAAATGATAGCACAGGCTTCCAGTATCCGTATACACTGCTATATACTACTATATACACCGCAGGAGAAATGCTAGCACAGGCTTCCAGTATCCGTATACACTGCTATATACTACTATATACACCGCAGGAGAAATGCTAGCACAGGCTTCCAGTATCCGTATACACTGCTATATACTACTATATACACCGCAGGAGAAATTCTAGCACAGGCTTCCAGTATCCGTATACACTGCTATATACTACTATATACACTGCAGAAGAAATGCTAGCACAGGCTTCCAGTATCCGTAGTTTCAGGTGCTGCACATCTCGTATCTTCACAGCATAGACAATTGCCTTCAGATGACCCCAAAGATAAAAGTCTAAGGGGGTCAGATCGGGAGACCTTGGGGGCCATTCAACTGGCCCACGACGACCAATCCACTTTCCAGGAAACTGTTCATCTAGGAATGCTCGGACCTGACGCCCATAATGTGGTGGTCACCATCTTGCTGGAAAAACTCAGGGAACGTGCAGCTTCAGTGCATAAAGAGGGAAACACATCATCATGTAGATATTTTGCATATCCAGTCTTGGAGGGATCTATCCAATGTGGGTTAGTGTCAGACCAATAGCGGTGGTTTTGTTTGTTAACTTCACCATTCACATAAAAGTTTCCTCATCACTGAACAAAATCTTCTGCGTAAACTGAGGGTCCTGTTCCAATTTTTGTTTTGCCCATTCTGCAGCACCTGAAACTACCGATACTGGAAGCCTGTGCTAGCATTTCTCCTGCGGTGTATATAGTAGTATATAGCAGTGTATACGGATAATGGAAGCCTGTGCTAGCATTTCTCCTGCGGTGTATATAGTAGTATATAGCAGTGTATACGGATACTGGAAGCCTGTGCTAGCATTTCTCCTGCGGTGTATATAGTAGTATATAGCAGTGTATACGGATACTGGAAGCCTGTGCTAGCATTTCTCCTGCGGTTTATATAGTAGTATATATACGGATACTGGAAGCCTGTGCTAGCGTTTCTCCTGCGGTGTATATAGTAGTATATACGGATAATGGAAGCCTGTGCTAGCATTTCTCCTGCGGTGTATATAGTAGTATATAGCAGTGTATACGGATACTGGAAGCCTGTGCTAGCATTTCTCCTGCGGTGTATATAGTAGTATATAGCAGTGTATACGGATACTTGAAGCCTGTGCTAGCATTTCTCATGCGGTGTATATAGTAGTATATAGCAGTGTATACGGATACTGGAAGCCTGTGCTAGCATTTCTCCTGCGGTGTATATAGTAGTATATAGCAGTGTATACGGATACTGGAAGCCTGTGCTAGCATTTCGCCTGCGGTGTATATAGTAGTATATGGCAGTGTATACGGATACTGGAAGCCTGTGCTCGCATTTCTCCTGCGGTGTATATAGTAGTATATAGCAGTGTATACGGATACTGGAAGCCTGTGCCAGCATTTCTCCTGCAGTGTATATAGTAGTATATAGCAGTGTATACGGATACTGGAAGCCTGTGCTCGCATTTCTCCTGCGGTGTATATAGTAGTATATAGCAGTGTATACGGATACTGGAAGCCTGTGCTAGCATTTCGCCTGCGGTGTATATAGTAGTATATAGAAGTGTATACGGATACTGGAAGCCTGTGCTAGCATTTCTCCTGCGGTGTATATAGTAGTATATGGCAGTGTATACGGATACTGGAAGCCTGTGCTAGCATTTCTCCTGCGGTGTATATAGTAGTATATAGCAGTGTATAGGGATACTGGAAGCCTGTGCTAGCATTTCTCCTGCAGTGTATATAGTAGTATATAGCAGTGTATACGGATACTGGAAGCCTATGCTAGCATTTCTCCTGCGGTGTATATAGTAGTATATTGCAGTGTATACGGATACTGGAAGCCTGTGCTAGCATTTCTCCTGCGGTGTATATAGTAGTATATAGCAGTGTATACGGATACTGGAAGCCTGTGCTAGCATTTCTCCTGCGGTGTATATAGTAGTATATAGCAGTGTATACGGATACTGGAAGCCTGTGCTAGCATTTCTCCTGCGGTGTATATAGTAGTATATAGCAGTGTATATGGATACTGGAAGCCTGTGCTAGCATTTCTCCTGCGGTGTATATAGTAGTATATAGCAGTGTATACGGATACTGGAAGCCTGTGCTAGCATTTCTCCTGCGGTGTTGCTATCAGTGTGTGAAGAGTGGGAGAAGAGGGTTGCATTGACAATCCAACACAATGGGCAGCACATTGAACACATTTTATAAGTGATCAGAAACTTGTAAATTACTCATGAACGAATAAAGTTATGTTAAAACCAAGAACATCATTGATTTTCTTGTGAAATTCCCAATGAGATTGATGTATCACATAACCCTCTTTCTATTGAAAAAACTAAAGTTGGATTAAAAATGGCCGCCATGGTCACCACCCGTCTTGAAAAGTTTCCCCCCTCACATATACTAATGTGCCACAAACAGGAAGTTAATATCACCAACCATTCCCATTTTATTAAGTTGTTTCCATATAAATAGCCCACCCTGTACTATAATACTGCCCCTATGTACAAGAATATAACTACTATATTACGGCCTCCTATGTACAAGAATATAACTACTATAATACTGCTCCTATATACAAGAATATAACTTCTATAATACTGCCCCTATATACAAGAATATAACTACTATAATACTGCTCCTATATACAAGAATATAACTACTATAATACTGCTCCTATATACAAGAATATAACTACTATAATGCTGCCTCCTATATACAAGAATATAACTGCTATAATACTGCCCCTATATACAAGAATATAACTACTATAATACTGCTTCCTATATACAAGAATATAACTACTATAATACTGCCTGCTATGTACAAGAATATAACTACTATAATACTGCCCCCTATATATATGAGAATATAACTACTATAATACTGCCTGCTATGTACAAGAATATAACTACTATAATACTGCTTCTTATGTACAAGAATATAACTACTATAATACTGCCTCCTAGCTGAGAGGTTGTGTGTGTGTAGCTCTCCTGATGTCTGGAGAAAGCCCGGGGCGGGGCGGGGCCACCCTGGGTGGGGAAGCTCCCCAAGCAAGGCCCAGGCTTCTCGGCCTATTCTGGGAATTAATCCCCAGACACCACAAACCATGGATGAAAATCCTAAAGTTTCTATGGATGTAAGAAATGTTCAGAATGTTGTCAGTTCTGGTGCAGCAAGAAGCACAGATGAGAAGAAAGTTGTGGAAGTGAGGAAAGAAACTTCATCAAGTAAGGTAATGGCTGCAGGTGCAATCCACCCCTCCTGCAGTCAGACAGAGGAGAACATCCCTGGAGAAGCAGACCATGCAGGAGAATCTGCAGCAGCCTGTACTGATACGTTCTGACCGCACACGATACGGGAGCGGGAGCAGCGCAAAAGTTACAAGCACGCCAGAGGGGACCAGAGGGAGTACACCAGGAAGGCTTCAGGGGGCCACAAGTGCGGTCACTGAGAAGAACCAGGGGCCCAGTCCCCAGTCTGGAGATTGTGACCCTGCAGCAGTGACCACAGCACCGAGACAGATCCCACCTCAGAAGCAGAGTCCTGTGAGTACCCCACCAGCGCGGCCCCCCAATACTCAGCGGGCACCTGAACTATGTCTGGCCGAGCAGATCCCAGCTCTGGTAAAGAGACTTGAGACTTTAAAAAAGACTAAGTTACAGCTGCAGAAACAGATAGACTGTATATACAAGCTAAAGGCAGCAAACCCCAATAACCAGGCTGTACATGATAAGAAGCTGAGCTCCCTCGCTGTGCAGCTCGCTGACACTGTGCAGGACATGGAGGACGTATTGGACCAGATGGGACCAGTCGCTGAGACCTTCAGAAACCAGCAGCGATTTGAGGGATATAAGGAAAGACCAGCGCCAAAGTCATCTACTGCTGCACCTAAGTCTTCAGCCTCACCAGGGGACACCCAGCAGTCCTGTACAAGACAAGAGGACATCCAGCAGTCCTGTGCAAGACCACTCCTCAGACCAGCCAGCTTCCCTTTTGAGAAAGGAAATTTGTACAGACAAGCAGAAGCAAGCGTCCAGCAACATCAGAGACCTGCAGAGGCTCCTCCAGAGGTACCACAAGTCCCAGCAGTCAGCACGGTGAAGCAGGACTATGGACTCCTACCAGAAGGTAACTCTGTAACCGTTGTGCAGTCACCACAAGCCCCTGGGGGCAGTAGAGAGCAGCAGGACTGTGGACTCTTACCTGAAGGCAGCAGTGCAGCAGAGAGTTCACAGGACATGGCTCTGCAGGGCTTGCTGGGCTCTGTAGTGCAAGATCATTCTGCCAGTGACTGCAATGATATGAATGTATGTGATATTACTGATAATGTGTCTGCAGAGGGGGGCGCTTCACAGTCTGTGTGGGATCTGGGGTCATCTCTGGGGTCAGGTCCACCATTAGTTCAGCCTCCAGAGGCTTGTGACCCCCAGAGTATAGAGGTTGATGGTGGGGAGGGGGCTGTACAGTCTGATGCACAACACTTCCCCCCTTTAGTCACACAAGTGTCAGACCCCCCTAGTACGGCTGGTCAGCAGCCACCACAGCGCCCCCAAGTACAGCAGGAGGGTAGAAGTAGTGGCGCCTCCTCTGGTAATGCCTGGAGTCGTGGATCACCATTCATGTCCAATGTAAACTATACGGGTCAGGCTTTCAAGAGGAGGAACGTGGTCAGGTTCAGACATAGAGGGGCCAAGGAGGAGCTGCCTGACAGGAGGTTTGTGGTCCGTGAACTTCTGTGCCACCAAATGGGCTTCCTGCCATCTAACATCCTGGCAGTGATAAACCTTCCTGACAGGCAGGGCTATGACGTCAGCTTCAAACTCATGTCTGACCTGGACCGCTTCTGGGCCCATGTCACCCGGGTGAGAGATGCTGATGGCTGGAATAAGTTCAGCTTTGTCCCCATCTCCAGACCAGACACAGCGAATGTCACCATTATATTCTGGAACGAGTCTGTCCCCCCCCAGGATATTGTTGTGTGGTTAAAGAGACACTGTGACCTAATGTCAGACCTGACTAAGACCAGGGATGAGGACGGCATATGGACGGGAGGGTGGAAGGTCCTGGTGAAGTTACGGCAGATAAACAACATAACCCAACATCTGCCCAATTCTTTCTTCATTGGTCGGGAGAAAGGGGTTTGCTTCTATGCAGGTCAGCCCAGAAAATGCTTCAAGTGTGGGAAGACCGGTCATATCGCGAGTGTGTGCACCCTAGTGAAGTGTAATTTATGTGGGGAGATCGGCCATGTCAGCGCCACCTGCCAGAATATCCGCTGCAACCTCTGTGGTAAGACCGGTCACTCCCACAGGGACTGTCCTGACGCCTGGCATAACATCTGTAAGGACTTCCCTGATGAGGACCTGCTGGAGGGGGCAGAGGACCTGGAGGAGGAGACGTTGGTGTCAGGGTCAGCAGTGACACAACCTGAGCCTCAGCATAACATGGGTGACACTAGAGGTGACGATATGGGTGACAATATTGGTGACACTAGCGGTGACAATATGGGTGACAATATTGGTGACACAGTGCCCGACCAGTCCCAGCCAGGAGCCACTGAGGGGAACAGGGAGGTCACTGAGCAGGTTGTGGCCATGTCTTCTTCTGCCCCAGCATCAATAAATCCGCAGAAGAGACGGAAGAAAGACAAAACCAGCCGTAAGCCTGAGGAGGGATGGAC
Organism: Hyla sarda; assembly: GCF_029499605.1. Classification (NCBI taxonomy): domain Eukaryota; kingdom Metazoa; phylum Chordata; class Amphibia; order Anura; family Hylidae; genus Hyla; species Hyla sarda. The sequence continues at coordinate 24,786,893 of NC_079191.1, forward strand.
CACTGTCCAAAAACCTTCCAAAAAGAAAGTAGACCCCGGGTCAGGTGTCATGACCATCACAAAAAGGTACAGTGTCCTATCAGAGTCAGACGTTGAGGAAGAGATGGAGAGGGAGCTGTGATAGATGAATTTAATGAAGACCAAGAGGGTGATCCCCCCACAAAAAAGAGACCCCCACGAGCAAAACGTCTGTCCGAATCGGACATGGAAACAGGTGGTCAGCAGGAGGGCTCAGACTCAGATCTGTGATGATGGGGGTGACATCTCTGCACTTTCTTCTTTCCTTTGTTATGATGGCCGACTTTACCCTTAAAGTGTTCTCCAGTAATGTGAACAGTGTCAGAGTGAGGAGGACCAGACATGTCGTATATGACTATCTAAAGTCTATTGATGCTGACATCATCTTCTTACAGGAGACACGTTTAAATACTCAAGGACTGTTACGTGAGGCAGAGCGTGAATGGCGGTCTGGTCCATCCTTTTGGTCACTGGGTGTGGAACCAAGTGCCGGGGTCTCTATCCTGTTTACCACCAATGATGTAACTGTACATAGGCTGACAGAGGTATTGATGGGAAGGTGCCTAATGCTAGAAGTTACTATTCGGGGTAGAAGGCTCCGACTCATTAATATCTATGGTTCACAGACAGTGACTGAAAGGGTTAACCTTTATAATGAAGTGAAGCCATATCTCTTCACGTCTGTCCCTGTCATCTTGGCCGGAGATTTTAATGCCTCCAGAACAACTAGTGACAGATCCTCTAATAGACCTCTGACACGAGACTCCAAGGTCTTAAACAACATCATTCTACAGGCCGGGTTGTCAGATGTGTTTGTGCAGGGTGGTCGGAAACCAAAATTTACCTATTTCTGTGGTGGAAGAAGTAGTCGTATAGATTTAGCTCTGGTTAGTCCCACAGAGACCATTGGTGAGAAGGATGAGAAGATCGTCCCTTATTCTGACCATCTGGCCTTATATTTTTGTCTGGGTGTCACACAGGGTCCTGAGACAGGTAGAGGGTTGTGGAGACTGAATTCCAGTCTATTAGAGGATCCTTCTGTGCAGAGACAGGTTCACTCTCTTATACAGAGTCAGCTAGAGAGAGTGGACTTCTATGATGATATGGCCGCCTGGTGGGAGGATGTCAAGGATGAGATCAGAACCCTCTTAAAGAGACTGTCAGTTATAAAGGGGAAGAGTAAGTATGGCCAGTATCTCAAGCTGCGGAAAGAATTGGAGTCACTATATTCGGCGGGTGGGGACCAACAAAGGATAGACCGGCTGAAATCTGAGATAAGGCAGTATCAGTACAGCAGGTATACCTCCCTGGTTCTTGAAAGGGATTATGGGTCCTTAGGGTCTCCTGATCCCTTTGAGAATTGCCGGGAGCGGGTGGCAAATAAATCTGTCACCGGTCTCACTGACTCCCAGGGTGTTTTGCAGGAATCTCGGGAGGGTATCCTGGGGGTGGTGAGATCGTACTATGCTGACTTGTTTCAGAGGAAGGTTTTGGATAGAGACAAGATGACCCAATTCTTGGAGACAACTCCGCTCCCTGATACTAATGATTTGGACTTTTCTCCTTTGACAGCAGAATTGACGGTGGCAGAGGTCAAAGAGGCCATTGATAAGTTACATCTGAAGAAGGCACCAGGTCCAGATGGGATAACAGCAGAATTCTATAAGACATTCAGAGACCTCTTGGCCCCAATCCTCGTGGATGTTTATACAAATTGTCTAGAAAGTCACCTGATGCCTCCATCCATGAGAGTGTCCTCGCTGATTCTGCTGTCTAAAGGTAAAGAGCCGAGTGACATCAAGAACTGGAGGCCAATTGCCCTCTTGAATGTCGACAGGAAGATTCTGGCAAAAATCCTGTTTTCTAGGTTAGTTTGTCTGTCCCCGGCACTGTTGGCAGGCTGTCAGTATGGCACAGTAAAAGGGCGGAACATCTCTGGGGCAGTGATCTCCATAAGGGAGATGTTTGAGAGATGTAAAGCCCTGAGGTGTGGGAGATATGTTGTCAGTCTTGACCAGGCTAAAGCCTTTGACAGAGTAGATCATGAGTATCTATGGGCCACTTTGTCAAAGTACGGTATTCCAGGACAATTCATTGATTGGCTGAAGACTTTGTATTGTGAGGCCGAGAGCTTTCCTCTGATCAATGGTTGGCAGGGTGACACGTTCAGGGTTGAGGCGGTGGTGAGACAAGGTTGCCCACTGAGCCCGCTGCTGTATGTATTTGCCTTAGACCCGTTTCTGAGGTCACTGCAGGAGTGTGGTTTTCAGGGGGTGCCGGTCCCCCACTGCCTACCCCTGAGTGTTGTTGCCTACGCGGATGATGTGACTGTAGTGATATCTGAGCCTCGTGAGGTGGAGATGTTGTCTGCGGCCATCAAAAGTTACTCGGAGGCCTCAGGGTCTCTGGTCAACCTTGAGAAGAGTCAAGCTCTCTGGGTATCAGATACTGATCCAGATTTTGATCTGACCCAATTTGTGAGAGCCTCCTCCTATATTAAAATCCTAGGGGTCAAATTCGGGAGGGACGATAATGCCAAACTAAATTGGGAAGAGAAGTTGGAAGCCGGAAATGCAAAGGTTCAGCGATGGAAGAACTGGAGGCTGACCTATAGAGAAAGGGTTAAAATGTTGAAGACTTACCTGGTCCCCGTCTTTTTGTATGTCTCTGTTGTTTTTCGTTTGCCAGAATCTTTCTCTGCTCGGCTCTTTAGCCTGTTCTTCCAAATGTTCTGGGGGAACAGGTTGAACCTGATAAAAAGAGGGGTCACCTACCTACAGAGGAGAGAGGGTGGGTTGGATATGCTGAATCCAAGGGTGTTCTTTGACTCCATGTTTCTAAAAGTTAATTTTGGTTGCCTGGACTCAAACAACAGCTCCCTGTGGGCGAATAGTATCAGGGACTGGATATTGCCTTTTGCAGAGTCTTGGGTGCGAGGCGGCAGTCTCAAGAGGGGGAGATGGACGCGTGACTACCTCCCCCCGTACCTGGAATACGGGCTCAGATGTCTGAAGAGATGGCGCATTGAGAAGTCCTATATAGAGAGTAAGCCAAGGAAGGATCTATACGTAAGGGTTTGTAGGGCTTTCTTTTGTTCTCCACTTGCCTTGAGGGACTGTGTGACCAGCACTTTACAAGAAAGTCTAAAGTTCCTCAATGGGAAACGACTCCCCGCAAAATTCTTTGACATAGCTTGGCTGTCGCTCCATGGGAGGCTCTTTGTCAGGGGTAACCTGAAATATCTAAGTGTCTCAGATAGGAACTGTCCTCTGGGTTGTCAGCAGGAGGAGACGATGGAGCATTTCATATCTGACTGCAGGGCCGAGAGGAGGATATGGGAAGAAGTGTCCAGTAAGCTGAACATCCCATTACTGCAGAACCTGACGTATCCTGACATCATATATGCTGTACCATCCAGTAACAGGACTGTAGACAGAGAGACAATGTACATAATTATAACAATCATTAAATATTACCATTGGCACATGAGAACTAGAGTGTCCATACACAACGAGCCATTCCATCACAACACAGCAGTAAGCCAGATAATGTCTGAGCTCCAGTGGGTAAAGTCATTAGAGATACGGAGGAACCAAAATAATGGGAAATTATGGAGGAATGTCTCTTTGGTTTAACACGGATGATTTATAAATTTTTTTTGTGTTTTTCCTTTTCCAGCAAATGTGGACTTTCTAAGTTTAATATTACTCTGTGCATACTCTAGTTGAGTAGTCATTGTGTGTACAATGCTTGTTATTTTTGTTTTGCATTGTAAGAATTTATGTTACTTGTAATTTTGTTTGTTTTCACAATAAAAATTGCCTCCTATGTACAAGAATATAACTACTATAATACTGCTCCTGTATACAAGAATATAACTACTATAATACTGCTCCTATATACAGGCATATAACTACTATAATAATGCCTCCTATGTACAAGAATATAACTACTATAACACTGCCTCCTATGTACAAGAATATAACTACTATAATACTGCTCCTATACACAAGAATATAACTACTATAATACTGCTCCTATATACAAGAATATAACTACTATAATACTGCTCCTATATACAAGAATATAACTACTATAATACTGCTCCTATACACAAGAATATAACTACTATAATACTGACCCCATTATACAAGAATATAACTACTATAATACTGCTCATATATATACAAGAATATAACTACTATAATACTGCTCCTATATACAAGAATATAACTACTATAATACTGCTCCTATATACAAGAATATAACTACTATAACACTGCCTCCTATATACAAGAATATAACTACTATAATACTGCCTCCTATATACAAGAATATAACTACTATAATACTGCTCCTATATACAAGAATATAACTACTATAATACTGCTCCTATATACAAGAATATAACTACTATAACACTGCTCCTATATACAAGAATATAACTACTATAATATTGCTCCTATATACAAGAATACAACTACTATAGTACTGCTCCTATATACAAGAATATAACTACTATAATACTGCTCCTATATACAAGAATATAACTACTATAATACTGTCTCCTATATACAAGAATATAACTACTATAATACTGCTCCTATATACAAGAATATAACTACTATAATACTGCTCCTATACACAAGAATATAACTAATATAATACTGCCCCTATATACAAGAATATAACTACTATAATACTGCTCATATATATACAAGAATATAACTACTATAATACTGCCCCTATATACAAGAATATAACTACTATAATACTGCTCATATATATACAAGAATATAACTACTATAATACTGCTCCTATATACAAGAATATAACTACTATAATACTGCTCCTATATACAAGAATATAACTACTATAATACTGCCCCTATATACAAGAATATAACTACTATAATATTGCTCCTATATACAAGAATATAACTACTATAATAATGCTCCTATATACAAGAATATAACTACTATAATACTGCTCATATATATACAAGAATATAACTACTATAATACTGCTCCTATATACAAGAATATAACTACTATAATACTGCCTCCTATATACAAGAATATAACTACTATAATACTGCTCCTATATACAAGAATATAACTACTATAATACTGCTCCTATATACAAGAATATAACTACTATAATACTGCTCCTATATACAAGAATATGACTACTATAATACTGCCCCTATATACAAGAATATAACTACTATAATACTGCCTCCTATATACAAGAATATAACTACTATAATACTGCCTCCTATATACAAGAATATAACTACTATAATACTGCTCCTGTATACAAGAATATAACTACTATAATACTGCTCCTATATACAAGAATATAACTACTATAATACTGCTCCTATATACAAGAATATAACTACTATAATACTGCTCCTATATACAAGAATATAACTACTATAATACTGCTCCTATATACAAGAATATAACTACTATAATACTGCTCCTATATACAAGAATATAACTACTATAAATGTCCATATAGTGAAAATAAATAGGTGGCACTGTCTTGCGGAGTACAAAAAATCTGACAATTAAGTTGAACACAAGCCGCACTCACCCGCTGTATTGTGCTGAAGTTCGATGCTTTAATTCATAGGACATTTATAGAGAACAGGTTGAGATGTGGACAGAGGCTGAGACTACATGTTTCACGCAATTAAGCGCTTTCTCAAGTTCTACACGAAAGGATAAGTTCTTGACGCATGGTTGATCTGCGCCTACTTGTGGTGGAAACTGCACAGCAATTATCATTTTAAAACCACAGTTTAGGGCAGAGGCCCCCAACCTCTTGTACCTTGTGAGCCATATTCAACTTAGAATAAAGGATGCCCATAGATTTTTAATAACTGTCAAAAACATGATAACTCACAATGGTCCCCAGATGTGTCGGGACTGGTCCCACACAGAAAAGTCTATGAAGAAAGGGTGGAATTATAAAGGGATATATTTTTAAAGGGGTACTCCATTTAAAAAAACATTTTTTTTTTAATCCAACTGGTGCCAGAAAGTTAAACAGATTTGTAAATTACTTCTATTAAAAAATCTTAATCCTTCCAGTACTTATTAGCTGCGGTATGATCCACAGGAATTCTTTTCTCTTTGAATTTCCTTTCTATGTGACCACGGTGATCTCTGCTGACACCTCTGTCCATGTCAGGAACTGTCCAGAGGAGGCGAGGTTTGCTATGGGGATTTACTTCTACTCTGGACAGTTCCTGACATGGACATAGGTGTCAGCAGAGAGCACTGTGGTCAGACAGAAAGGAAATTCAAAGAGAAAATTACTTTTTGTGGATCATATAACAGCTGATAAGTACTGGAAGGATTAAGATTTTTAAATAGAAATAATTTACAAATCTGTTTAAATTTCTGGCACCAGTTACATAGTTACATAGTTAGTACGGTCGAAAAGAGACATATGTCCATCAAGTTCAACCAGGGAATTAAGGGGTAGGGGTGTGGCGCGATATTGGGGAAGGGATGGGATTTTATATTTCTTCATAAGCATTAATGTTATTTTGTTCCAGGAATGTATCTAATCCTGTTATAAAGCTGTTAATTGTTCCTGCTGTGACCAGTTCCTGAGGTAGACTGTTCCATAAATTCACAGTCCTCACGGTAAAGAAGGCATGTCGCCCCTTTAGACTAAACCTTTTCTTCTCTAGACGGAGGGAGTGCCCCCTTGTCCTTTGGGGGGGTTTAACCTGGAACAGTTTTTCTCCATATTTTTTGTATGGGCCATTAATATACTTATATACGTTTATCATATCCCCCCTTAAACGTCTCTTCTCAAGACTAAACAATTGTAACTCCTTTAATCGCTCCTCATAGCTAAGATGTTCCATGCCCCATATTAGTTTAGTCGCGCGTCTCTGCACCCTTTCCAACTCCGTAGTGTCCCTTTTATGGACAGGTGCCCAAAACTGAACAGCATATTCCAGGTGAGGCCAATGCTTTATAAAGGGGGAGTATTATGTCCCTGTCCCTTGAGTCCATGCCTCTTTTGATACATGACAATATCCTGCTGGCTTTGGAAGCAGCAGCCTGACATTGCATGCTATTCTGTAGTCTGTGATCTACAAGTACACCCAGATGAAGAACTCTTGGGTGTAGTCCATCCGGCCCTGGAGATTTGATTACATTTACTTTACTTAACTTACCTTGCACCATCTCTACATTAAGCCAGTTCAGTACATTACATGATGTGTTACCAGCACTGACCTGGACATGATGTGTTACCAGCACTGACCTGTACATGATGTGTTACCAGCACTGACCTGGCCAATGTCAGCTCCTTTTTCCATAGTGTATACAGAACTAAAGAACCCATTCAGTAGCTCCGCCTTCTCTTGATCGCCTGTGACAACCTCCCCATTATCATTATTAAGGGGTCCTACATGCTCTGTCCTTGGTTTTTTTGCATTTATATATCTAAAAAAATATTTAGGATTAGTTTTGCTTTCTTTGGCCACCTGTCTCTCGTTTTGAATTTTTGCTGTTTTTATTACATTTTTACAGATTTTATTAAGCTCTTTGTACTGTTTAAATGTTATCGCTGACCCATCAGATTTGAATTTTTAGAAGGCTATTTTTTTGTTGTTTATTGCTCTTTTAACATCATGTGTCAGCCATGTAGGATTTAGTTTTAATCGTTTATATTTGTTCCCCTTTGGTATATATTTAGCTGTATAGTTATTTAGAGTTGATTTAAAGATGTCCCATTTACCTTCTGTATCAGTATTTGAGAACACCTCCCCCCAGTCTATGTCCTGTAGTGCAGATCTCAGCCCAGGGAAGTTTGCCTTTTTAAAGTTATATGTTTTTGCTTTCCCCGTCTGTCTTTGTTTTCTACATTTTAAGTCAAAAGTAACTATATTGTGGTCGCTATTACCAAGGTTTTCCCGCACAGTTACATTACCAACCAGCTCTGCGTTGTTGGGAATGATCGGATCCAACAAGGCATCACTTCTTGTTGGGTCCTCCACAAACTGGCCCATAAAATTATCCTGCAATAAATTTAGGAATTGTCGCCCCTTTGTAGTTTTAGCCAACCCCGGACCCCAATCTATATCTGGATAGTTAAAATCTCCCATTATTACCACTGTACCTGCCCGGGCGGCCCAGTTGATTTAGAAAAAAAAATTTCTTCCAGTGGAGTACCCCTTTAACATTTATGACATGTCCACAAATACAGATCAGATGGACCATATGGTCTTTTTCTATATGTTTCTATATCCATCTCTCCAATAATGTCTATGGGCAAAGCAGCCGTCATAAATTGGTGAATGGATCTTAATTCTCCCCAAAAAGTGCTAATGCTTCGGGACCCACAACTAATGGCCTTTAGGGCATAGATGGGAGGACGTGTTATGCAGAAGATTTACCCCAGCTCAGAAGTGGTTTCAATTTAGCATTTTGCCTCAAAAATTTTATTTAGAATTGATTGCCCCTTAAAGGGGTACTTCAGAACATTAAATTCCGAAAGCGGGTTGGGGTCTGTGGGGTCGTGACATCACGGCCATGCTCCCTTGTGATGTCATGCCACACCCCATCAATGCAAGTCTATGGGTGGGTGCGTAGGCCCCTTTCCATAGACTTGCATTGAGGGAGTGTGGCCGTGACGTCACGACCCCGCAGCCCATCAAAAGTTTGGGCACCCCAGGTAAAAATTTGTATTAATGTGCATAAAGAAGCCAAGGAAAGATGGAAAAATCTCCAAAAGCATCAAATTACAGATTAGACATTCTTATAATATGTCAACAAAAGTTAGATTTTATTTCCATCATTTACACTTTCAAAATAACAGAAAACAAAAAAATGGCATCTGCAAAAGTTTGGGCACCCTGCAGAATTTATAGCATGCACTGCCCCTTTGCAAAACTGAGACCTGCCAGTGTCATGGATTGTTCTCAATCATCATCTGGGAAGACCAGGTGATGTCAATCTCAAAGTTTTAAATGCCCAGACTCCTCTGACCTTGCCCCAACAATAAGCACCATGGGTTCTTCTAAGCAGTTGTCTAGAAATCTGAAACTGAAAATAGTTGACGCTCACAAAGCTGGAGAAGGCTATAAGAAGATAGCAAAACATTTTCAGATGTCAATATCCTCTGTTCGGAATGTAATTAAGAAATGGCAGTCATCGGGAACAGTGGAAGATAAAGCAAGATCTGGAAGACCAAGAAAAATATCAGACAGAACAGCTCTCAGGATTGTGAGAAAAACAATTCAAAAACCATGTTTGACTACACAATCCCTCCAGAAAGATCTGTCAGACACTGGAGTTGTGGTACACTATTCCACTACAAAGAGATACTTGTACAAATATGGTGTTCATGGAAGAGTCATCAGAATAAAACCTCTTCTACGTCCTCACCACAAAAATCAGCGTTTGAACTTTGCAAATGACGATATGGACAAGCCTGATGCATTTTGGAAACAAGTTCTGTGGACCGATGAGGTTAAAATTGAACTTTTTGGACGGAATGAGCAAAGGTACGTTTGGAGAAGAAGGGGAAAAGAATTTAATGAAAATAACCTCTGTCCAACTGTTAAGCATGGGGGTGGATCAATCATGCTTTGAGGTTGTATTGCAGCCAGTGGCACAGGGAACATCTCACGAGTAGAAGGAAAAATGGATTCAATAAAACTTCAGCAAATTTTGGATGCTAACATGATGCCATCTGTGAAAAAGCTGATGTTAAATTGAGGATGGCTCCTACAAATGGATAATGATCCTAAACACACCTCCAAATCCACGGGGGGTTACATCAAGAGGCGTGAACTGAAGGTTTTGCCATGGCGCTCACAATCTCCTGACCTCAACATATTTGAAAATCTATGGATAGACCTTAAAAGAGCAGTGCGTGACAGACAGCCCAGAAATCTCAAAGAACTGGAAGACTTTCGTAAGGAAGAATGGGCAAAGATACCTCAAACAAGAATTGAAAGACTCTTGGCTGGCTGCAAAAAGCGTTTACAAGCTGTGATACTTGCCAAAGGGGGCAGTACAAGATACTAACTCTGCAGGGTGCCCAAACTTTTGCAGATGCCATTTTTTTGTTTTCTGTTATTTTGAAAGTGTAAATGATGGAAATAAAATCTAACTTTTGTTGACATATTATAAGAATGTCTAATCTCTAATTTGATGCCTTTTGGAGATTTTTCCATCTTTCTTTGGCTTCTTTATGCACATTAATACAAATATTTACCTGGGGTGCCCAAGTTTTTGATCCCCACTGTATAATGAAAAGCTCATTGCATTTAGTATGAACAGGTTCAGTATGGAAGAACATTTAGAGGATTCAATTAACTGTACCACCTTTACTATCCACCACTAAACGACACTCGATTATAGTGTTGACATCCCGGTACTGCAGTTGGGTGAACTAGTGAGGGGAAGGCATCTTCTTCTTTAGTAGCATTATAATACACAGGTAACTGCAGCCAGTACCATGACCCCCCCCATGGCACTTCCAATGGCTTATGGGATTTGTATGCATTTCTGGTTGGCTAACAGGCACTTGGTGCTGGACAGGGTCCCGTTGTTGGGTTTTGGCATTAACCCAAGGATGTGACACATCATGGGGTAGATGTCCACAGAGTTTATTGTGTTGATCTTGACTTTCTTGCGGAATGCGGGTCCGCGAGCTGCTAGGAAAGGATGCATGCTGCGGAGACTGTTGTCATAGCCGTGATTTCCCACTACAAGACAAATAATAGTGTTCAGGACATCCTGCCGAATTTCTTAGACTGAATACAGATTAACACTACAGACAACCACAGATGTTGGCGTTTTTCCAAACTGGTTTCAGAGCTGGGGTCCGTACTTTCCCATTGGCTGGCCAAGCTATAAAGTTTGAGCCATCCATGTTTTTGGCTTAGTGTTGGTGTGTTGTTCACATTGGTGACATCACATGACCACAGTGGCACATGGGTGGCTCAACCACAGCTCCTGGCTACATCCATCCAGATAGGACGAAATAATGGAGAACAGGATAGGACGAAATAATGGAGTTTTTGTTGGATTGGGCTGGAGTAAAGAAACTTATTTGGTTTAAAAAGGTGTCACATGATTTTCTACACTCCTCTTATGGCAGCTCATATGTCACATTATCCACACAATGGTGCCATCTTACACATGGGGGAGATTTATCGAAACCTGTGCAGGAGATAGGTTGGCCATAGCAACCAATCAGATTGCTTCTTTCATTTTTAAAAAGGCCTCTGCACAATGAAAGAGACAATCTGATTGGTTGCTATGGGCAACTGGGCAACCCTCCTGCACAGGTTTTGATAAATCTCCCCCTCATTGTGACCAAACTCTTTCCATACAGTATGATACTCTCATTAGTCACAGCAGGACCAAACAATCAATACATATACATAAGGGAAGGTCTTACAGTTTACAGGGGAGGACGCATTCTGCACTATATTCCAGCCCTCGTCCGCCACCATGATGATAGGCTGGATGCGCTTGTTACGCTTGTAGTGGTATCGCTCCGGTATGTCTTCTTTAAGGTAGACCTTCATGTGAGCGCTGCAGTTTTTCAGCAAGTTGTAAACTAGTTTTGTATCTAGAAAACAAAGAATAAACCATATCGGTAGGTTTGGCCCCCTGCATAGAACTGAACTTGTAGGTTCCAAATACATTTAGAACAAAGATGTAGCAAAGCTGAATTTGTTTGCTGCAGCATTAGACATACAGTACAGACCAAAAGTTTGGACACACATTTTCATTCAGAGTTTTCTTTATTTTCATGACTATGAACATTGTAGATTCACACTGAAGGCATCAAAACTATGAATTAACAAGTGTGGAATTATATACATAACAAAAAAGTGTGAAACAACTGAAAATATGTCCTATTCTAGGTTCTTCAAAGTAGCCACCTTTTGCTTTGATTCCTGCTTTGCACACTTTTGGCATTCTCTTGTTGAGCTTCAAGGGGTAGTCACCTGAAATGGTTTTCACTTCACAGGTGTGCTGGTGTGGAGGAGGAGGTGTGATGGTGTGGGGGGGCTTTGCTGGTGACACTGTTGGGGATTTATTCAAAATTGAAGGAATACTGAACCAGCATGGCTACCACAGCATCTTGCAGCGGCTGCTATTCCATCCGGTTTGCGTTTAGTTGGACCATCATTTATTTTTCAACACGACAATGACCCCAAACACACCTCCAGGCTGTGTAAGGGCTATTTGACCAAGAAGGAGAGTGATGGGGTGCTGCGCCAGATGACCTGGCCTCCACAGTCACCGGACCTGAACCCAATCGAGATGGTTTGGGGTGAGCTGGACCGCAGAGTGAAGGCAAAAAGGGCCAACAAGTGCTAAGCATTTCTGAGAACTCCTTCAAGACTGTTGGAAGACCATTTCAGGTGACAACCTCTTGAAGCTCATCAAGAGAATGCCAAGAGTGTGCAAAGCAGTAATCAAAGCAAAAGGTGGCTAGAACCTAGAATATGACAGATTTTCACACTTTTTTGTTATGTCTATAATTCCACATGTGTTAATTCATAGTTTTGATGCCTTCAGTGTGAATCTACAATTATCATAGTCATAGAAAATAAAGAAAACTCTGAATGAGAAGGTGTGTCCAAACTTTTAGTCTGTACTGTATATATATGTGTATATATATATATATATATATATATATATATACATATATTCCCAAATGGTGGAGGACAGCACTACCACTGTAAGTCTCAAGATAGTAGTCCGGGTGCAACAGGAAAGAAACGTGGTCCCAGTCGCAGACCACATCCATAAATTCCAGCAATAAATCCAACAGCACTCACGGGTTCAAGTGAAAAAACACAACGGTGTTTATTTAAACCATGTTCAGATGCAACGTTTCAGTGATATCCACCACCTTTTTCAAGCATGGTATACAAATGTGCAAGACAAACCTTTATATGGTATCATATTAAGTTAATTACAGACTCCAATCAATATAATCAAACAAAATTCATACAGTAAAAAGACATGATCAGTACAAAATTTATAATATAAAAAGTGCAAGTGATGACAGTGTAATCAGAAACAACAATGGTCGCCGTACATACAATAGATCATTGTTGTTATTAAAAATATAAAGTGCAGATAATAAAGGCGCAGCTGCAACTGCGTCTTACAGTGATTAAAAACAACATTGCCATGGGGACAGACCACTCACCTCCCGCGTATGGGCGCCGCCATTACGGCGTCTCACATGTTGTCATATGGTAGACCAATTGTCTCCGGGAGGGGGTCGATTACCAGCCAGATCTCTATTTTTTTAGGCAGGATACTAAGAACCTACGCTGTGAACTCGAAGTCTTTCATTAGAGACACAGCGGATTTTCTTAGAAAAATTGAATCAATCAACATTCCTGAAAATAAAATTTTGGCGTCTTTAGATGTCTCTTCATTGTATACGTCTATACCCCATGAAGCAGGATTGGAGGCAGTCCAGCTGGCTATCTCACTGGACCATTCACAGGAAGAGAGTAAATTGATCTTAACATTACTTGAAATTGTACTGAAACATAATTATTTTATGTTTAATGATATTTTTTATTTGCAGTTGTCCGGGACCGCCATGGGCACGAACGTGGCGCCCATGTACGCGAACGTGTTCATGGCGGCCCTGGAGGAGACATTCATCTATGTGAGCCACCACTTCAGCCATGTGCTGGGGTGGTGGCGCTACATAGATGATGTCTTTTTAATTTGGACGGGTACACACGAACAACTTTTGGATTTTTTTGAGTTTTTGAATCATATCCATACTAATATTAAATTTACCTTAACTTCTTCTATGGTTTCAGTACAATTTCTAGATACGTTGGTATGTGTAGACGGTGGACGGCTGACCACCGATCTGTACACGAAACCGACGGACAGCAATTCTGTTTTAAGGTATGACAGTCACCACCCCCGCCCCATGGTACGGTCCCTCCCGTCAAGTCAGATGATGAGGGCCCGCCGGGTGGTGGGAGTGGATGACAGAGTCTTACCGGCCCTAGACAAAATGGTGGATAACTTTGCACGTAGAGGGTATCCACGTGATTTACTTTTAGCAAGTAAGGACAAGACCCTAGAATTGGATCATAAACTACTAATTCATCAGACTGAAAAAACACCTAAGCCACCAAGGATTGCATTTGTGTCTACGTTCAATAGTAGATCAGATAAGATCGCTGGTGTGGTACGTAAACATTGGGGTATCTTGAGTAAATGTCATTCTGAGATTCCAGAGTTCTGTCAACCCCCGTTGATGTCTTATCGGAAGCCACCGAGCTTGAAGGATCATTTGGTGAAAACCGACGTATCCACAAGCCCGATGGACCGACAAAAGTATATACATGCATACATACTTATCCACAAATAATACACTTTTTGCATTATTTTTCCGGGCACATTGTGGAACATTGATTCCACATTTAAGTATTCACTTTTTTGTCTAGTTACACGAGTATACTATTCCCCCCTTACCTTAGGTGAGATGTTCTCCGTGGATGTGCCTCTGGATGCACACCTGTACACTTATGTGCATTTGTGCGCCCATTGACGTATCCACTGATACAAAGAAAAAAAAATTATTTCCTCTATACACATGATGCGTTTTTTGATGCGTTTGTTGGCGTACTATTAAAACTTTTTTTTATTACTGATAGGTTTCCCCGTCATTCACAGACCGGGTGGGAGCGGTTTTATTTTTTTCCTGGCCTTTGATGATAATAATGTTTTTTGCCCCTGTATTTATTTATTTATTTTTGTACATCACCATTTATCTTTTTCAGATACTATTTGTATTCTAATTTGTTATTCTAAATTGTGATTCATGATGTCAGTTTGGTCCTGGCATTTGTGGCGCTCCCATGACTCCGCCAAGTCTCTTGATGCCGTTTTCGGCATCAAAGTGGCAGGCGCGCATGCGTGAGTGTGCGCCCCGGTCACGTGATGACGGGGCGGAGCTCGGGAGCGTCACATGACCGGGAGCCATATGACAACATGTGAGACGCCGTAATGGCGGCGCCCATACGCGGGAGGTGAGTGGTCTGTCCCCATGGCAATGTTGTTTTTAATCACTGTAAGACGCAGTTGCAGCTGCGCCTTTATTATCTGCACTTTATATTTTTAATAACAACGATGATCTATTGTATGTACGGCGACCATTGTTGTTTCTGATCACACTGTTATCACTTGCACTTTTTATATTATAAATTTTGTACTGATCATGTCTTTTTACTGTATGAATTTTTTGATTATATTGATTGGAGTCTGTAATTAACTTAATATGATACCATATAAAGGTTTGTCTTGCACATTTGTATACCATGCTTGAAAAAGGTGGTGAATATCACTGAAACGTTGCATCTGAACATGGTTTAAATAAACACCGTTGTGTTTTTTCACTTGAACCCTTGAGTGCTGTTGGATTTATTGCTGGTATATATATATATATATATATATATATATATATATATATATATATAGATATATATAATATGCCACGTACCGTTAAAGTGTCCTTGTCATTATAATAGCCATTTAGTGTTTATTCACGTCAGGATCGAGGTGCAGACAGGACGCGTTTCGGCACAACAGGCCTTCCTCAGCTGCCAGACAGACCCTTGAAGTCCCTAAGATAACTATCAATAGTTGTGAAATTTATGAGCAAATATTCCCTAATCTGTAGAATCATAATGTTAAAGTTTTTTTTTTAAATGAACTGGTGCCAGAAAGTTAAACATATTTGTAAATTAGCAGCTGCTAAAAAGTACTAAAAGGATTAAGATTTTTTAATAGAAGTAATTTACAAATCTGTTTAACTTTCTGGCACCAGTTCATTTAAAAAAAAAAAGTTTTCCACCGTAGTACCCCTTTAATATGGACATATGCCCATGATAATTATTGTGTCTCGAATAAATATGCATATGGAGAAGGGAATAATAAAAAATTTAGCAATTATACTATCGGTGCACAATAGCATCCTTACCTTTATAATTAATTTGGGAATTAATTAACGGATTACGACACCATAGCATCATAGAATAGAAAACCCATTAGTGGAATATAATAAACAGGAGACTGTACCTGTATAGTAAAGTCAGTAGAATAACATCCCAGGTATATATATATATATATATATATATATATATATCTCAAAAGGGTGGATTGTGAGTCGCTCACCCTATGCACGCCCACCTCACCACCGGTGCCGCAGACCGGCCGGTACCGCCTCCGGCTACTCACTTGTAAAGGAAAGAACAAGGTCCGGCACTAGGTTGGTTGCAGGTAAAAACTTCTTATTTCTTTATTTGAAGATTCTGCAGTACAAGGTAGGAAGGCTAACGCGTTTCTATAAAAAGCTTAATCGTAGACTCATAAACTGAGTCTACGATTAAGCTTTTTAGCGAAATGCGTCAGACTTCCTACCTTGTACTGCAGAATATTCAAATAAAGAAATAAGAAGTTTTTACCTGCAACCAACCTAGTGCCAGACCTTGTTCTTTCATATTATATATATATATATGATCAGAATCCATGCCAATTCAATATAATGTAGTCCAATGGTTTGAGCAATGAAAGTGAGGAACCTGAGAGTCTAAGTCAAGAAACATGTCACTTGAAATGGAAGAGTTTAGAGGAAGAGTAGTGCAGTTGCCCATGGCAACCAATCAGATTGCTTCTTTAATTTTTCACAGGCCTCTTTAAAAATAAAATTAGTGAGCTGGTTGGTTGCTATGGACAACTGCACCACTAAGTACATTGTCATTCGCAATAAACAAGACTTTTTTTTTTTTAGGAAATTCTAAGTCCAATGTCATGTGCAGGAGGGATCACTGAAGTGCGCCAGGACATACGTCAGAAGTCTGGTGCGGTATCACATGATAATCAACGGATCACCTTATTGTACTTATTGGCTTTGAGATTTGCCTATCCCCAATTATTCAAATAAGGTGGAATACAGCTCAATAAGTGTTACGCCGAGCGCTCCGGGTCCCCGCTCCTCCCCGGAGCGCTCGCAGCGTTCTCTCATTCGCAGCGCCCCGGTCAGACCTGCTGACCGGGTGCGCTGCGATATTACTCCCAGCCGGGATGCGATTCGCGATGCGGGACGCGCCCGCTCGCGATGCGCATCTCGGCTCCCGTACCTGACCCGTTCCCCGTCTGTGTTGTCCCGGCGCGCGCGGCCCCGCTCCTTAGGGCGCGCGCGCCGGGTCTCTGCCATTTAAAGGGCCGCTGCGCCACTTATTGGCGCAGCAGGCCTAATCAGTATTCTCACCTGTGCACTCCCTACTTATACCTCACTTCCCCTGCACTCCCTCGCCGGATCTTGTTGCCTTTGTGCCAGTGCAAGCGTTCCCTTGTGTGTTCCTAGCCTGTGTTCCAGACCTCCTGCCGTTGCCCCTGACTACGATCCTTGCTGCCTGCCCTGACCTTCTGCTACGTCCGACTTTGCTCTTGTCTACTCCCTTGTACCGCGCCTATCTTCAGCAGTCAGAGAGGTTGAGCCGTTGCTGGTGGATACGACCTGGTTGCTACCGCCGCTGCAAGACCATCCCGCTTTGCGGCGGGCTCTGGTGAATACCAGTAGCAACTTAGAACCGGTCCACCAGCACGGTCCACGCCAATCCCTCTCTGGCACAGAGGATCCACCTCCTGCCAGCCGAATCGTGACAATAAGATTGTTACATAAGCACTTTTCTCATACTAACCTTTACGTGGCAATATGGCTGCTACAGGAGATGAATCCACCAGTGTGTAGTTTCCCCGGCCAATACAACGATCAAGGACAATAACTCTGTCCTTCGAGCACTGGGCCATTCCATGGTCACTGGTGATTATTACATTGACTGTATCCCAAAGCTTTGACTGTTTAAGCTTGGCCACCAAGTATCCTATATTTTTGTCCACCTTGCTCAACACTTTAATCATGTTTTTTTTGTCTTCCGGTCCATAAATATGTCCGCTAGTGTCAGGTTCGTCAAAATATAAAGTTCCAAAGTTGATTGGGTTATTGGTCCTGGTGAACCATGAGGTGATGTAATTCACTCTCTCCTCAAAAGTCACTGTGGGGTCATTTGGTAAAGCGATACTAAAGTCAGCACCTGGCCACATGGCAGAGCCACTTCTCCGGCCTGCACGTTGGTTTGTCACCCAGATAGGAGTGGTTTGATTCCACCACACTGGGTTGATCGCCAAGCGTAGGTTGTCTGCGCTGAAGCTCAGGTTGGTGTCTTTGTCATACATTGAATTGGCCACAATCCCATGACTCTCGGCGTATAGACCGGTCACTATGGAGTAATGGTTAGGAAAGGTCTTTGTTATGAAGACATTAATGACTTCTCTCACCAGGACACCATCATTGATAAACGCCTGGAGATTGGGGAATGAGTAGTTTACTAAATAGTCCGCTCTAAATCCATCAAAGGACACGAGGATTAACTGGGGAAGAGATGATTTTCCAGAACACACAATAATTCCATGCAACAGAGTTAGCACCAATGCCAATGTATGCATCATAAATATTCTTCCAGAGAAGTTTATCTGAAACAAGAGTTAAAAATGAAGACATGTTAAATCTTCTCCACCATGTATATATATACTCTATAAATAAAATGTTAATATGAGTGAGATCATTTTCCAAGATTTTCCAAGATCCACCAGGAGAGTAACTATTGTTGTATCTCTGCGTCACCCCGTTCAATTCAATGAGCCAGATAGAGTCACCTAGACCATGTTTTTCAGTCTGGGCCAAAAGCCTGATGCAGAATTTTTTTTTACCCAGAGTCGATAGCTGACATGTCCGGCTCCTTGAATTAAATGGAGTACAGCTTTGGTGCAGCCACATTCTCCCACTGGAACCGGACGATATAATATTATATATGTGTAAATAAATCATAAAATTATCAAATAACTGCAGTATTCTAAGACCAATATTACCAATAATACCAGTATACAAGGAGGAATATTATCACCATACATATTACTAGAGATGAGCGAATCGAAGCTGATGAACCCGAATTCGTAACGAATTTCATGAAAAATTTGATTTGCAACAAATGCGAATATCACCCCAACTATTGCGCAAATCACTTCATTAAACTAAATTTAGTGCCATCCAGGCTGCAGGGCATCTAAAATGGCGGATCCATATGTCAGTACATGGGGCAAGGAACGCTGGGAAGGCAGGTAGGCGGGATGACCCTGAATCACATGCAGGATGCAGCTTATCAGCAGCCAGTCACCCCTGTGATGTCACAGCCCTATATAATCAGCAGCCATATTGCAGCTCGTCACTTCATTCATTACACTGCAGAGAGATAGGACGGACAGCCTGTGTGTGTGTGTTACACAGAAAAACTTATAACAGCAGCGTTTCACCTCCCAGTCACTTCAGCGTTCTGGTGGACGGAGAGCAGTGCTTTTTTATTCACTGAAAAAGTAACTTTTTACAGCATTGTATTACAGAGAGGGACAGAGAAATGTGTGTTGCCTCATACATTTCAACAAACTGCCTCAACTTCATAAACCTTAGCAGAGGAGGCAGGAATAATTATTCAGCGCAATTCTGTGTCTTAGTTCCACAACAAATCTGCTGGTTATACTAGTCTGTAGATGGTATAATACCCAGCAGTCCATTCCTAATAGTGTTTGACAGAGTGCAATTTTGGGTTTTGTACACAGCTTTTTTGTGCTGCAGCACTGTTATGTACTGCTGATGTTGTGCAAAAATACGTTTTTTTAAGCATACTGTAGCGCATTATTCTGCCCTCTTTGTTCCACAACAATTAAGCTGGTTATACTAGTCTGTAGACGGCATAATACATACTCAGCAGTCCATTCCTAATAGTCTGTGAGAGAGTGCAATTTTGGGTTAGTACACAGCGACTGTATACTGCTGGTGTTTTACTAAAATACATATTTTTAAGTGTACATTTTTCTGCCCTCATGAGCGCTTACAACATACCTACATCTAAGTAGTGTACTATTTTGTACCTTGTTAATCTGTCAAAGGCCTAGATACTGTGAAAGGACAGCCAATAGTACACACCTGCTGCTATTTTAGACAAATACTGTTTTAAGCGTAGTGAAGCGTATTGTACTCCCCTCATATACGCTGTAAGTATGTCAGGCAGAGTTGTGCCAGGATGTGCACAGAGGAGTGACAGAGGCCTAAATTCATCAGGCGCAGGCAGAGGTCACAGCAGAGTAAGGGTGTGTGGCAGCCAGATTGGCAGCGAGAGGTCTGAGCTCCCGGTGTCAGCTAGCAGTCGTGCCGCAACCAGTAACTCAGCAGCTGTCATTGATCGGTTCACTCGGTCATCCACTTCATCCCAAGTGACATCAGACACCCCCAGTCAATAGTCGGTGGGTTCCTCAGACTCAACCTTCAGTTGGCATGGCCCTCATGCTGCTGCCACCTCCACGCTCTGTCATTGTGCTGCTCTATGGTCTTCTCATGCTAATGCTACCACCTCCAGGCTCTGTCATTGAGCCGCCATATGGTCTCCTCATGCTGATGCTGCCACCTCCAGGCTCTCTCATTCTGCTGCTCTATGGTCTCCTCATGCTAATGCTACCACCTCCATGCTCTGTCATTGTGCCACCATACGGTCTCCTCATGCTGATGCTGCCGCCTCCAGGCTCTCTAATTGTGCTGCTCTATGGTCTCCTCATGCTGATGCTACCACCTCCAGGCTCTCTCATTGTGCTGCCATGGATACTGCAAAACATAATTAAGGTGCTGGTCCCCAGTTTTCGAAATTCCTTGCATTAGGGTCACTTTCAGGACTCCTGATGCTGCTGCTGCCACCTACAGGCTGTCTCATTCAGCCACTATATGGTCTCCTTATGCTTCAGCCAACTCCAGGCTGTCTCAGTCAGTCACTACATGGTCTCCTGATGCTTCAGCCAACTCCAGGCAGTCATTCAGCCACTATATGGTCTCCTTATACTGATGCCACCTCCAGGCTCTCTCATTGTGCCACCATGTGACTCCTTGTTAGATTTCATCCTTTGTACCCACACGCCAGGGCCCAGGACACTTGGGAGTATTAGCTAAAATTTCAATTTCAAAATCTTAAATTTCATTTTCAAAAAATTAAATTTCAATGTTCTCCTCATGCTTCTGCCAACTCCAGGCTGAGCCATTCAGACACTATATGGTCTCCTCATGCTTTAGCCACCTCCAGGCTGTGCCATTCAACCACTATTTGGTCTCCTCCTGCTTCAGCCAATTCCAGGCTGTGCGATTCAGCCACTATATGGTCTCTTCATGATTCAGCCACCTCCAGGCTGTGCCATTCAGCCACTATATGGTCTCCTCATGCATAAGCCAACTCCAGGCTGTGCCATTCAGCCACTATATGGTCTCCTCATGCTTCAACCACCTCCAGGCTGTGACATTCAGCCACTGTATGGTGTCCTCATGTTTCAGCCACCTCCAGGCTGTGGCATTCAGCCACTATATGGTCTCCTCATGCTTCAGCCACCTCCAGGCTGTTTCATTCAGCCACTATATGGTCTCCTCATGCTTCAGCCACCTCCAGGCTGTGCCATTCAGCCACTATGTGGTCTCCACGTGCTTCAGCCAATTCCAGGTTGTGCCATTCAGCAACTATATGGTCTCCTCATGCTTCAACCACCTCCAGGCTGTGGCATTCAGCCACTGTATGGTCTCCTCATGCTTCAGCCAGGCTCTGCCATTAAGCCACTATATGTTGTACTCCTGCTGCCGCCAACTCCAGGCTGTGCCATTCAGCCACTATATGGTCTCCTCATGCTTCAGCCACCTCCAGGCTGTTTCATTCAGCCACTATATGGTCTCCTCATGCTTCAGCCACCTCCAGGCTGTGCCATTCAGCCACTATTTGGTCTCCTCATGCTTCAGCCAACTCCAGGCTGTGACATTCAGCCTCTATATGGTCTCCTCATACTGATGCCACCTCCAGGCTCTGTAATTGTCCCGCCATGAACATGTGACTCCTTGTAGATTCGGTCCTTTGTAACCACAAGCCGGGGCCCAGGACATTTAAACTTGGGAGTGTTAGCTAAAATTTTAATTTCCAAATCTTAAATTACTATTTCAACATCTTAAATTTCATGGACTTCTCATACTTCTGCCAACTCCAGGCTGTGCCATTTAGACAATATATGGTTTACTGCTGCTGCAGGGCCTGGTACATTACCTAAAAATATTTTATGGTAGCACTAGCTACGAAAAATCTTCAGTTAAAATTTTAAAATTCATCTTTTAATCTTAGGGATTGTAAAGCCCTATTGTCTACTCATGCTCCCGCCAGCTCTAAGCTGTGCCATTCCTCCACCATATGGTTTACTGATGCTGCATGGCCTGGTACATTACCTAAAAATATTTTATGGTAGCACTAGCTACGAAAAACTTCAGTTAAAATTTTAAAATTCATCTTTTAATCTTAGGGATTGTGAAGCCCTATTGTCTACTCATGCTGCTGCCAGCTCCAAGCTGTGTCATTCCGCCACTATATAGTTTACTAATGCTGCAGGGCCTGGTACATTACCCAAAAATATTTTATGGTAGCACTAGCTACCATAAATCTTCAATTTAAAATTTCGAAAATAATTTTAATCTTCTCTATTGACAGGCCCTATGGTCTTGTCAGGATGTTCACACCTCCAGACTGGGTCGATCTGCCACTATATCGTCTCCTCGTGCTGCTGCCAATTACAGGCTGTGTTATTTTGCCAGATTATGGTCTCCTCATGCTGCTGCCACCTCTAGGCTCTGTCATTGTGCCGCCATGTGACTCCTTGTTAGATTGGGTTTTGTGGTCATACAGTATTAGTTCAAAGTAAACACTGGGACATTAAACTTGGGAATCTGATATAAATCTTAAATAAAATAAAAAATCGATGTAATCTTTTCAAGACTAGAGGCCCTATGATCGTCTACGTCATATTACCTGTGGAATTATCACAGGAATCCAATGAAACAGCTTGGAGCGATAACAATTAGAGAGATGTGTGAATTTTCAGAAAAAAATTTGTTTTAGTCCGAATTTATTCGTGGCGAATCTGTATTAAAAACGGCTATTTCTGGCCTACAGAGAGCCTCAATAGGGTGTAGAACAGTTTGCTTTGTTCTAACACGCATCGGTAGTGTGCTGTGTTAGTGAAATAACACTGTTATTCAGTATGAATCACTGCTGCAGAGCGTCGATGTGGCAGCAGGGAGACGATATGGTGTCAAAATTGAAGAGAATAAAGAGATTTGTTTTGTAATTTTAATTTTATTTAATTTTAATTTATAAAAAATTTTTGAGTATCCATTCTGGTGATCATTGAGCTGGCAGTCCTCCGCCAGGCGAGATACCACATGTTCCAGCCCCTGCCTCTCTGCGCCCCCCTGACTATTAAAGTGCAAATGTTTCATTTAATCAGTTATGGTTCAATGTTATCGCTCCAAGCTGTTTCATTGGATTCTTGTGATAATTCCACAGGTAATATGACATAGACGACCATAGGGCCTCAGCCTTGAAAAGATTACATTGATTTTTTTTATTTAAATTTAAGATTTATATTAGATTCCCAAGTTTAATGTCGCGATGATTACTTTGAACTAATTCTTTATGAACAAAAAACCCAATCTAACAAGGAGTCACATGGCGGCACAATGACAGAGCCTAGAGGTGGCAGTAGCATGAGTAGACCGTAATCTGCCAGAATGACACAGCCTGGAATTGGCGGCAGCACGATGAGACCATATAGTGGCAGAATCATCCAGTCTGGAGGTGGCAACAGCCTGACAAGACCATAGGGCCTCACAATAGAGAAGATTAAAGATATTTTTGATATTTTAAATTGAAGATTTATGGTAGCTAGTACCATGCCCTGCAGCATCAGTAAACCATATAGTGGCAGAATGGAACAGCTTGGAGCTGGCAGCAGCATGAGTAGACAATAGGGCTTCACAATCCCTTAGATTAGAAGATGAATTTTAAATTGAAGATTTTTCGTAGCTAGTGCTACCATAAAATATTTTTAATTAATGTACCAGGCCCTGCAGCATCAATAAACCATATATTGGCTGCATGACACAGCCTGGAGGTGTCGGAAGCATGAGTAGACAATAGGGCTTCACAATCCCTAAGATTAAAAGATGAATTTCAAAATTGAAATCGAAGATTTATGGTAGCTAGTGCTACCATAAAATATTTTTAGGTAATGTACCAGGCCCAGCAGCATCAGTAAACCATATATTGTCTGAATGGCACAGCCTGGAGTTGGCAGAAGTATTAGGAGACCATTGAAATTTAAGATTTTGAAATAGAAATGTAAGATTTGGAAATTGAAATTTTAGCTAACACTCCCAAGCTTTAGTGTCCTGGGCCTTGGCGTGTGGGTACAAAGGACCAAATTTAACAAGGAGTCACATGTCACATGGCGACACAATGACAGAGCCTGGAGGTGGCATCAGTATGAGGAGAAGATATAGTGGCTGAATGGCATAGCCTGGAGTTGGCTGAAGCATGAGGAGACCATATAGAGGCTGAATGGCACAGCCTGGAGGTGGCTGAAGCATGAGGAGACCATATAGTGGTTGAATGGCAAAGCCTGGAGTCGGTGGCAGCATGAGTAGAACATATAGGGGTTAAATTACAAAGCCTAGAGTAGGCTGAAGCATGAGGAGACCATTTAGTGGCTGAATGCCACAGCCTGGAGGTGGCTGAAGCATGAGGAGACTATATAGTGGCTGAATAGCACAGTCTGGAGCTGGCTGAAGCATGAGGAGACCACATAGTGGCTGAATGGCACAGCCTGGAGTTGGCGGCAGCATGAGTAGAACATATAGTGGCTGAATGCCACAGACTGGAGGTGGCTAAAGCATGAGGAGACCATATAGTGGCTGAATGCCAAAGCCTGGAGGTGGCTGAAGCATGAGGAGACCATAAAGTGGCTGAATGGCACAGCCTGGAATTGGCTGAAGCATGGGGAGACCATATATTGGCTGAATGGTACAGCCTGGAGTTGGCAGAAGCATGAAGAGACCATTGAAATTTAAGATTTTGAAATTGAAATTTTAGCTATCACTCCCAGGTTTTAGTGTCCTGGTCCCCGGCGTGTGGGTACAAAGGACCAAATCTAACAAGGAGTCACATGTCACATGGCAGCACAATGACATATAGTGGCTGAATGGCACAGCCTGGAATTGGCTGAAGCATGAGGAAAGCATATAGTGGCTGAATGAGACAGCCTGGAGGTGACAGCAGCATCAGGAGTCCTGAAAGTGACCCTAATGCAAGGAATTTCTGAAACTGGGGACATGCACCTTAATTATGTTTTGCAGTATCCATGGCAGCACAATGAGAGAGCCTGGAGGTGGTAGCATCAGCATGAGGAGACCATAGAGCAGCCCAATGAGAGAGCCTAGAGGTGGCAGCATCAGCATGATGAGACCATATGGCGGCACAATGACAGAGCATGGAGGTAGTAGCATCAGCATGATCAGATCACATGGTGACACAACGGCAGAGCGTGGAGCTGGTAGCATTAGCATGAGAAGACCATAGAGCAGAAGAATGAGAGAGCCTGGAGGTGGCAGCATCAGCATGAGGAGACTATATGGGGCACAATGATAGAGCCTGGAGGTGGTAGCATTAGCATGAGGAGACCATAGAGCAGCACAAAGACAGAGCCTGGAGGTGGTAGCATTAGCATGAGGAGACCATAGAGCAGCACTATGACAGAGCCTGGAGGTGGCAGCAGCATGAGGGCCATGCCAACTAAGGGTTGAGTCTGAGGAACCCACCGACTGTTGACTGGGGGTGTCGGATGTCACTTAGAATGAAGTGGATGACCGAGTGAACTGATCAATCATGGCTGCTGGGTTGCTGGTCGTGACACGACTGCTAACTGACACCGGGAGCTCAGACTTCTCGCTGCGATTCCGGCTACAACACATTCCTACTCTGCTGTGACCTCTGCCTGCACCTGAGGAATTTAGGTCACTCCGCTGTGCACATCCTGGCACTACTCCTGGCCTGACATACTTATCTAGAACAGCAGCAGGTGTGTACTTTTGGCTATCCTTTCACAGTATCTAGGCCCTTGACAGATTAACAGGTACAAAATAGTACACTACTTAGATGTAGATATGTGTTATGCACTTATGAGGGCAGAAAAATGCGCTACAGTACCCTTAAAAATAGGTATTTTAGTAAAACACCAGCCGGTGATTACTCTTGCCTGGATTTTCACAGCATCTAGGCCCTTGACAGATTAACAAGGTACAAAATAGTACACTACTTAGATGTAGGTATGTGGTATGCACTTATGAGGGCAGAAAAATGCGCTAGAGTATGCTTAAAAATACGTATTTCAGTAAAACACCAGCAGTACACAGTCGCTGTATACTAAACCCAAAATTGCACTCTCTCACAGACTATTAGGAATGGACTGATGGGTATGTATTATACTGTCTACAGAATAGTATAACCAGCAGACCATTTGTTGTAGAACAAAGAAGGTAGAAAAATGCGCTACAGTACGCTTAAAAAAAACAACTTATTTGTGCACAACACCAGCAGTTCACAACAGTGCTGCAGCACACAAAAGCTGCGTATTAAACCCAAAATTGCACTCTGTCAAACACTATTAGGAATGGACTGCTGGGTATTATACCCTCTACAGACTAGTATAACCAGCAGATTTGATGTGGAACAAAGACACAGAATTGCGCTGAAAAATGAAGTTGAGGCAGCTTGTTGAAATGTATGAGGCAACACACAGCTCTCTGCCCCTCTCTGTAATACAATGCTGTACAAAGTGACTTTGAGGTTAATGGCTGCAGTAAAAATCCTTTTCAGTGAACAAAAAAGCAATGCTCTCTGTCCAACAGAACGCTGATGTGACTAGGATGTGAAACGCTGCTGTAAGCTTTTCTGTGTAACACACACACAGGCTGTCCATCCTATCTCTCTGCAGTTTAATGAATGAAGTGACGAGCCGCAATATGGCTGCTGATTATATAGGGCTGTGACATCACAGGGGTGACTGGCTGCTGATAGGCTGCATCCTGCATGTGATTCAAGGTCATCCCACCTACCTGCCTTCCCGCCTTCCTTGCCCATTTACTGACATAATATCAGCACTATATAGTAGTAATATCAGCCCATATGTAAGTAGGATCAGATCCATATAGAAGCATCAGATCCATATAGAAAAAATATCAGATCCATATAGTAAAATATAATTCCCATATAGTAATAATATTACCCCCTATAGTAATAATATTACCCCCCAAATAGGAATATTACCCCCATATAGTAGTAATATCAGCCCATATAGAAGTAATATCAGCCCCTTAAAAGGCCATATCACTAGGGTGACAAAAAGAGCTGAAATGACCCTCAGAGATAGCAATGATCAGTACTGATGCTTTGGGCGGAATAGACTCTATACTGATCATTACAAGCTCTATAGTTTTCTTATCCTCAGGTTCAGTCCCAAGTTATCTGTATTTTGTGCTGAGGTCAATGTGGTAAATCCCCAGGAGCTGTAGCCTTTTCACCATGCTATGGTGGTCCGCAGGAGCTGTAGCCTTTTCACCATGCTATGGTGGTCCGCAGGAGCTGTAGCCTTTTCACCATGCTATGGTGGTCCGCAGGAGCTGTAGCCTTTTCACCATGCTATGGTGGTCCGCAGGAGCTGTGAAGCTAGTGAATACTGAAGGTTCATCAGACTAGACTGGGGTTATTGATCTCCTCAACAAGAGCAAAGCTGGGTGATGCACAGACGGCGCTACAGTACCCTTAAAAATAGGTATTTTAGTAAAACACCAGCCGGTGATTACTCTTGCCTGGATTTTCACAGTATCTAGGCCCTTAACAGATTAACAAGGTACAAAATAGTACACTACTTAGATGTAGGTATGTGGTATGCACTTATGAGGGCAGAAAAATGCGCTAGAGTATGCTTAAAAATACGTATTTCAGTAAAACACCAGCAGTACACAGTCGCTGTATACTAAACCCAAAATTGCACTCTCTCACAGACTATTAGGAATGGACTGATGGGTATGTATTATACCGTCTACAGAATAGTATAACCAGCAGACCATTTGTTGTAGAACAAAGAAGGTAGAAAAATGCGCTACAGTACGCTTAAAAAAAACAACTTATTTGTGCACAACACCAGCAGTACACAACAGTGCTGCAGCACACAAAAGCTGCGTATTAAACCCAAAATTGCACTCTGTCAAACACTATTAGGAATGGACTGCTGGGTATTATACCCTCTACAGACTAGTATAACCAGCAGATTTGATGTGGAACAAAGACACAGAATTGCGCTGAAAAATGAAGTTGAGGCAGCTTGTTGAAATGTATGAGGCAACACACAGCTCTCTGCCCCTCTCTGTAATACAATGCTGTACAAAGTGACTTTGAGGTTAATGGCTGCAGTAAAAATCCTTTTCAGTGAACAAAAAAGCAATGCTCTCTGTCCAACAGAACGCTGATGTGACTAGGATGTGAAACGCTGCTGTAAGCTTTTCTGTGTAACACACACACAGGCTGTCCATCCTATCTCTCTGCAGTTTAATGAATGAAGTGACGAGCCGCAATATGGCTGCTGATTATATAGGGCTGTGACATCACAGGGGTGACTGGCTGCTGATAGGCTGCATCCTGCATGTGATTCAAGGTCATCCCACCTACCTGCCCTTCCCGCCTTCCTTGCCCCATGTACTGACATAATATCAGCACTATATAGTAGTAATATCAGCCTATATGTAAGTAGGATCAGATCCATATAGAAGCATCAGATCCATATAGAAAAAATATCAGATCCATACAGTAAAATATAATTCCCATATAGTAATAATATTACCCCATATAGTAATAATATTACCCCCCAAATAGGAATATTACCCCCATATAGTAGTAATATCAGCCCATATAGAAGTAATATCAGCCCCTTAAAAGGCCATATCACTAGGGTGACAAAAAGAGCTGAAATGACCCTCAGAGATAGCAATGATCAGTACTGATGCTTTGGGCGGAATAGACTCTATACTGATCATTACAAGCTCTATAGTTTTCTTATCCTCAGGTTCAGTCCCAAGTTATCTGTATTTTGTGCTGAGGTCAATGTGGTAAATCACCAGGAGCTGTAGCCTTTTCACCATGCTATGGTGGTCCGCAGGAGCTGTAGCCTTTTCACCATGCTATGGTGGTCCGCAGGAGCTATAGCCTTTTCACCATGCTATGGTGGTCCGCAGGAGCTGTGAAGCTAGTGAATACTGAAGGTTCATCAGACTAGACTGGGGTTATTGATCTCCTCAACAAGAGCAAAGCTGGGTGATGCACAGACGTCGCTGGCCTGAGCCAGATCCCAAATAACTTTGGTTCCACCCCAGTCCTGGAAGAGCAGGCTGGACTGGGGACTTCTACCACAGCCACAGGCTAGTGAGCATCATGTGACCAAGGCATTCTTCATCATATGAACAGTAATGCATATTTTAACTGATACACTCTGTAGGGGTCAAGTACTGAGAAACAAATCTTGGGAACTCACCCAAGATTTCCACAGGCTGGTTCTGCAGGATTCCTGCTAATGGGAACAATGTTACTGCTGTGGAAAAAGTGCAGGAACTCTGTTCCCATGCATTCCTGCAGGACTTAAGCCCTCAGTGCCTCAGTACACAAAACAGTTTTGCAAGTTAACACACTATATAACAAATACATTTATGAAATATACAGAACGTTCTCTCACAGTCACACGTCAATTACTAAGGGATGGCACCTGGAACGCAGGTGCTGGGACACTAATATTAAAGGGGTACTCCACTGGACAGCATTTGGAACTTAAAGGGGTACTCCGGTGGAAAACATTTTTTTTTTAATCAGCTGGTGCCAGAAAGTTAAACAGATTTGTAAATGATCTTCTATTAAAAAATCTTTACCCTTCCAGTACATTTTAGCAGCTGTATGCTACAGAGGAAATTCTTTTCTTTGGGAATTTCTTTTTTGTCTTGTCCACAGTGCTCTCTGCTGACACCTGATGTCCGTATCAGGAACTGTCCAGAGCAGGAGAAAATCCTCATAGCAAATGTATGCTGCTCTGGACAGTTCCTGACACAGACAGAGCACTGTGGACAAGACAAAAAAAAAAACATTCAAAAAGAAAAGAATTTCCTCTGTAGCATACAGCTGCTAAAAAGTACTGGAAGGGTAAAGATTTTTTTTTTATAGAAGTCATTTACAAATCTGTTTCACTTTCTGGCACCAGTTGATTAAAAAAATAATAATAATAATTTCCACCGGAGTACCCCTTTAATGTTTTGAACGCTGTTTTCACGCTGCGGGGGTCACGCCCCCTCCCATAGACTTGCATTTGAGGGTGTGTGCCTGTGACATCCCAAGGGGCGTGGCCGACCCCAGCAGTGCACAACAGTGTTTGGAACATTTAGTTCCAAACGCTGGCTAGTGGAGTACCCCTTTGACTTCACCATCCTTACTTGCATTTTAATACCTCTCTTATTCCTGTGGACTGTGGCATCTGCGAAACATCTACTTACTGTCTGTAGGAATTACATGAGGATTGTGTAAAATAAATGTCTGCATTTCGCTACTGTCAGTTCCCCAGAACCCATTGTCCATACAGCCCTCCTCCTCTTCGGCTGCATTCCTATGGTTGCCGGATTCTGCTGGGGGAGGGGAAAACCAGGTGCTCCCGTACCGGCGCTGCCGGACCGGCACTGAAATCCATTGACTTTAATGAGCCGACCGGAGTCAAGCGATGACTCCAGTCGGCTCATTTGTGACTCGTATCCCGTTTCCTGACTGGACCTAAAACCGTAGTATACTAGGGTTTTAGGTCCGGTCACAAAACAGGATATGGGTCAAAAATGAGCCGACCGGGAGCGCCCGGTTTTTCACTCCCCCAGCCGGATCCGGCAACCGTAGGCTGAAAACGAGGTGTGAATGCAGCCTTACTCTGAGGTCTTTGAGTAAGATGTTTTCTTGCTAAAAAGTTTACTTTGGCTGAGATAGACCGAACAATACAAACTTAAGACTGTACCCTTAAAATGTGGCCATATAAACCAAACATTCACATACAATAGGAACAGCATCCCAAGATTTAAAGGGTACTATGGAAAAGACAACAAACAACTAGACAAGTCTTGTGCTGCTCCAAGACATCTTAGGCAATAATAAATAAAATAAAGTACTCACCAAAAACAATGCACTCGTGCCTCACTTATGCCTTATGTCCCAATGCACTTACACAGAGTCCACTCACACAGCTAAATCCTAAATCAGAACACACCCACTCCAACTCTGGGGAGGAATTACAGCATACACGCACTGGTAACTATTAAAGTGTTACTGTCATTAATAAGAAAATGTAAAAAGAAAAATGCTTAAATCAGTGTAGTAATGTGCGCATAATAACATGCATGGGTTAATATGTAAAATATCTTTTGATCTTTGTATTACTGAAATAAGTGTTTCTGAATTGTTCTGAGAGGCTGGTGTAAGATCTCCTCCCCCCCTCCCTTCCCCTGCCATAAGGTCTGCACAAACATTTGCAAAGCATAAAGCCTGAATGCTCTATGTAACTCTAATGCAGCCATGTGATACTATATGGTGCAAGGAAAAAAGAAAAACCGGCATTTTGTTTTAAAAAAAACCAAACAAAAACAAAACAACATGTTTACAGCTTTGTAACCAAAATGTGCATGTTTCTTTTTATAACCCCAAAGCAGCCATGTGGAACCTATAAGTTCATAAAATGATCAAAGAGAAACCATTTTGCATATAAATAATAGTTTAGCACCTTGTCTTGCAGACTGCAATCTGTCTGGATCCTGTGCTCTGAGGCAGAGAATGGAGTTCATGAAACCTCCCACCCTCCTACCCTCAGATATTTGGTCTTTTTCTTTTTTTTTTCCTTTTTTTATAAAGGACCAAAAAAGCTGGATTTTCAGGGTTAATTTGCAAAATTAAAAAGACAGAGACCCCTAGTGGCCATTTTTAAAAAACCCATTTTCCCATCTTTAGCAATCAAATGAAGGAAATATAATAGGAAAATGCTTCATTTTTAAGGAAGTATTAAATAGAAAAAAGTTGTTTCTAACGATAGTAACGCTTTAAGGATACGTTTTCATGCGTGTACATGTGAATCAGCACAATTTCTGGGCATTATATAGCATTTTTACTAGTTGTCTCTGAACTGGTGGAAGAAGAATAGCACTGATGTGTCCTATACACTGCACATACTCAGAAGACTTCCCTATCTCTGCAGGACACACGCAAAAGCAGCAACAGCATAAAGGACATAATAGAGCAGTACTAAGCTGTAAATCTAGTTCTGGGCTGAGCTTTAAAGGGGTACTCGCCCCTAGACATCTTATCCCCTATCCAAAGGATAGGTGATAAGATGTTAGATCGCCGCGGTCCCGCTGCTGGGGACCCCGGGGATCGCCACTGCGGCACCCCGCCATCATTACTGCACAGAGCGAGTTCGCTCTGTGCGTAATGACGGGCGATACAGGGGCCGGAGCAGCGTGACGTCATGGCTCCGCCCCTCATGACATCACGGCCCGTCCCCTTAATGTAAGTCTATGGCAGGGGGCATGACGACCACCACGCCCCCTCCCATAGACTTGTATTGACGGGGGCGGGCCGTGACGTAACGATGCTCCAGCCCCTGTACTGCCCGTCATTACGTGCAGAGCGATCTCGCTCTGCGCAGTAATGATAGCGGGGTGCTGCAGCAGCCATCCCCGGGGTCCCCAGCAGCGGGACCCCGGCGATCTGACATCTTATCCCCTATCCTTTGGATGGGGGATAAGATGTCTAGGGGCGGAGTACCCCTTTAACACTGACTTCAAGCTGCCAAAGCCTGTCCGTGCTCTTATTGCGACTGTCTCTCTCCAGAGCCCCTAGCTTTTCTCCACTCAAAAGACTTCTTCAAGCAACTGTAACTTGATCCCTCAGTGAGCTTATCTGTCACCAGATGGATTTGAATAGTTTTTGAAGATTGAAGGATGAGTTTTGCAGAGAAAGGAGAGCAAATATCCTTACAAGCAGAGAAAGAGTCAGTTTTTAGGTTGCAGTACTCCAGATCCACATCTATGATGTAGTAACACTGGGTTTGGTGGACACTATGAGATGTACGGGGGTACCAAATGGTTTGTTTGATTAAAGAGGAATAACAGTATGGACAGTTTTTCATAGACAGTTGGGTAAGGGTTGTAGTAGGACACATTAACATTCCAGAGAATTGTGACCTTACAACATGAGGTCTATGAAATATGGTTTGGCTTGGAAAAAGTTGACTGACCAGCCCTTAACCCTAACCTCAACCCCAATGAAGACCTTTGGGATTAATTGCACTCCAGGAATGTAAATCATATTTCAAGACCTTATGCTAAAGCCTTCCATAAAAATGGAGGATGTCATAGTAGCAAAGGCAGAAAAAACCTCAATAAATCCATTATGCTAGATTGACATATGAAGCAGATATGGCTGCCCAGATACATTTGGCCATTTAGGATATTTTCCAGACCCAGTCTACCAGTCTGCTATTTGGTAAAGAAGATCTTGTAATAATGAGGTCAACAAAGTATGGACAGAACTGACAAGAGTTTTCTCAGGATAGACATTGGTGGCACGTTGCTTGGATATGTATGGGGCTGCCTGTCCACTTAGTCGCTCCCCCTGTGGGCCTGGGGTCACAGTGGCCGCCACCGGGCGCTATGCCAGTGTTAGGTTAAGGACCCACTCTGACTAGGTGGCCTTGATGTGGCCAGTGGGCTTGTACTTTTTGCTCAAAATGTATAATAACAACCTGTCAGTTTGAATTTATGCCAAGAAGCAAATAGATCAAAATACAAATTGTGGATGTGCGACTATGTTTTTGTTTCTCTATTTTTGTTTTACAACAGTAAAACTTTATTAGAGCAATTGGTGAAGATCACATCAGTTGGACCCCCTGAGGAAAGACATTGGCAGCATACCCTATGTGTAGAAACTCAAGAAAGACACAGTTAACTCCTTAAGGACACATGACGTACTGTGTGTGGCCCCGCGTCATAGCGGGTCGGGTCCGGCCTCTAACAACGGCCGGGACCTGTGGCTAATAGCGCGCGGCATTGATCATGGTGCCGTGCGCTATTAACCCTTTAGACGCGGAGTTCAAAGTTGAACGCCGCGTCTAAAGTGAAAGTGTAAGTATGCCGGTTAGCTCAGTGGGCTGTTTGGGATAGCCGCGGCAAAATCGCGGCATCCCGAACAGCTTACAGGACAGCCGGAGTGCCCCTACCTGCCTCCTCGCTGTCCGATCGCCGAATGACTGCTCCGTGCCTGAGATCCAGGCATGAGCAGTCAAGTGGCAGAATCATCGATCACTGGTTTCTTATGAGAAACCAGTGATCAATGATAAAGATCAGTGTGTGCAGTGTTATAGGTCCCTATGGGAGCTATAACACTGCAAAAAAAAAGTGAATAAAGATAATTTAACCCCTTCCCTATTAAAAGTTTGAATCACCCCCCTTTTCCCTTAAAAAAAAAACACAGTGTAAATAAAAATAAAAATAAACATATATGGTATCCCTGCGTGCGGAAATGTCCGAATTATAAAAATATATTGTTAATTAAACCGCACGGTCAATGACGTATGCGCAAAAAATTCCAAAGTCCAAAATAGCGCATTTTTGGTCACTTTTTATATCATGAAAAAATGAATACAAAGCGATCAATAAGTCCTATCAATGCAAATGCAAATGGTACCACTAAAAACTTCAGATCACGGCGCAAAAAATGAGCCCTCATACCGCCCCATATGTGCAAAAATAAAAAAGTTATAGGGGTCAGAAGATGACAAATTTAAACGTATTAATTTTCCTGCATGTAGTTATGATTTTTTCCAGAAGTACGACAAAATCAAACCTATATAAGTAGGGTATCATTTTAACCGTATGGACCTACAGAATAAAGATAAGTGTCATTTTTACCGAAAAATTTACTACGTAGAAACAGAATCCCCCAAAAGTTACAAAACAGTGTGTTTTTTTTACAATTTTGTCTCACAATGATTTTTTTTTTCCGTTTCGCCGTAGATTTTTGGGCAAAATGACTGACGTCATTACAAAGTAGAATTGGTGGCGCAAAAAATTAAGGCATCATATGGATTTTTAGGTGCAAAATTGAAGGAGTTATGATTTTTTTAAGGCAAGGAGGAAAAAACGAAAATGCAAAAACGGAAAAAACTCCGGTCCTTAAGGGGTTAAAGATGTAAGTATGGTAGTGAAGTGTTCACTGGTACTTGTAGTCCTACTCATCCCAGAGCAGGAAAAGTCAAGGCTGAGGTTACCATGTCACATGAATGGTGATGAACCAGGTGTCTGTTACGATTCGGCTAGCTGGATGTGGATCCTCTGTGTCAGCGAGGGATTGGCGTGGACCGTGTCGGTGGACCGGTTCTAGGGTTGCTACTGGTATTCACCAGAGCCCGCCGCAAAGCGGGATGGTCTTGCTGCGGCGGTAGCAACCAGGTCGTATCCACCGGCAACGGCTCAACCTCACTGACTGCTGAGAAGGCGTGGGACAGAAGATCTAGGCAGAGGCAAGGTCAGACGTAGCAGAAGGTCGGGGCAGGCGGCAAGGTTCATAGTCAATAGCAACAGCAAGAGGTCAGGTACACTGGTAAGAGCTGGCGCGCGCGCACCCTAAGAAGCGGAGCCGCGCGAGCCAGGATGTGACAGCCGGGGACCTGGACAGGTGAGTGACTTGGGATGCGATTCGCGAGCGGGCGCGTCCCGCTATGCGAATCGCATCCCCGCCGGCAGAGTCAGTGCAGCGCTCCTGGTCAGCGGGTCTGACCGGGGCGCTGCAGAGAGAGGAACACCACGAGCGCTCCGGGGGGAGCAGGGACCCGGAGCGCTCGGCGTAACAGTACCCTTAGGTCTCCCCTTCTTTTTTTCCGGTTGTCGCTCCACCAGGCACGAGGACTTTGGGAGCGATTGTAGAGTCTCCTTCTGGAGGACAGAGAAGTCCTGGGTATACATATCAACGGCAGGCAGAACAGAAGGAGTGGGAATGGAGAGGGGGGGCAGAGGGTGAAGCTTGGTATGGGGCAGAGTGTTACCAGGACGGAGGCTACGAGGAGGCAAAG
Source organism: Hyla sarda (assembly GCF_029499605.1). Classification (NCBI taxonomy): domain Eukaryota; kingdom Metazoa; phylum Chordata; class Amphibia; order Anura; family Hylidae; genus Hyla; species Hyla sarda. The sequence continues at coordinate 24,823,108 of NC_079191.1, forward strand.
CATAGTCCTGATAGGCCTTGGGGAGACCAGGTGCAGGAGGAGGCACTAAGGCTTGCCTGACGGGACTGGGAGCAGACGTGAGGCATTTTTTGTGGCAAGAAGCACCCCAGCACTTGATTTCCCCGGTGGTCCAGTCAAGGGTAGGAGAGTGGTGTTGGAGCCATGGCAGACCGAGGAGGACTTCAGAGGTGCTGTTGGGCAAAACAAAAAGTTCATTTTTTTCGGGATGCAGTCCAATGCTCATGATCAGGGGTTCTGTGCGGTAACGCACAATGCAGTGCAATTGCACTCCGTTGACCGAGGAAATGTAGAGCGGCTTGGCTAGAAGGGTCACAGGGATGTTGAACTTATTAACAAAAGAGGCCAAAATGAAATTTCCCGCAGAACCAGAGTCCAAGAAGGCCATAGCTGAGAAGGAGGAGTTGGCAGAAGGAGAAATCCGTACGGGCACAGTGAGACGTGGAGAAGCAGACTTCAGACCAAGAGACGCCACTCCCATTTGAACAGGGTGCGTGCGTTTCCCAGACGTGGAGGACGAATAGGGCAATCCACAAAGAAATGTTCGGTACTAGCGCAGTACAGACATACATTTTTATCTCTGCGGCGAGTCCTCTCTTCATGGTTCAGGCGAGACCGATCCACTTGCATAGCCTCCTCGGCGGGAGGCACAGGGGTAGATTGCAAAGGATACTGTGAGAGAGGTGCCCAGAGATCAAGGTCTTTTTCCTGGCGGAGCTCCTGGCATCTTTCAGAAAAACGCATGTCAATGCGGGTGGCCAAATGGATAAGTTCATGCAGGTTGGCAGGAATTTCTCGTGCGGCAAGCACATCTTTGATGTTACTGGATAGGCCTTTTTTAAAGGTCGCGTAGAGGGCCTCGTTATTCCAAGACAATTCGGAGGCGAGAGTACGAAATTGGATGGCGTACTCGCCTACTAAAGAATTACCCTGGACCAGGTTCAGCAGGGCAGTCTCGGCAGAAGAAGCTCGGGCTGGTTCCTCGAAGACACTTCGAATCTCAGCGAAAAAGGACTGTACGGAGGCAGTGACAGGATCATTGCGGTCCCAGAGCGGTGTGGCCCATTACAGGGCCTTCCCAGAGAGGAGACTGACCACGAAAGCCACCTTCGACCGTTCTGTAGGAAATTGGTCCGACAACATCTCCAAATGTAGGGAACATTGTGACAGGAAACCTCGGCAAAGTCTAGAGTCCCCATCAAATTTGTCCGGCAGGGACAAGCGGAGGCCAGGAGTGGGCACTCGCTGCTGAGGAGATGCAGGAGCTGGCGGAGGAGATGGTTGCTGCTGTAGCTGTGGCAGAAGTTGCTGTAGCATGGCGGTCAACTGCGACAGCTGCTGTCCTTGTTGGGCGAACTGTTGTCCAAGTTGCTCAATCTGTTGGGACTGCTGGGCGACCACCGTGGTAAGGTCAGCGACAACTGGCAGTGGGACCTAAGCGGGATCCATGGCCGGATCTACTGTTATGATTCGGCTAGCTGGATGTGGATCCTCTGTTTCAGCGAGGGATTGGCGTGGACCGTGTCGGTGGACTGGTTCTAGGTTGCTACTGGTATTCACCAGAGCCCGCCGCAAAGCGGGATGGTCTTGCTGCGGCTGTAGCAACCAGGTCGTATCCACCGGCAATGGCTCAACCTCGCTGACTGCTGAGAAGGCGTGGGACAGAAGGACTAGGCAGAGGCAAGGTCAGACGTAGCAGAAGGTCGGGGCAGGCGGCAAGGTTTGTAGTCAATAGCAACAGCAAGAGGTCAGGTACACTGGTAAGGCAAACACTGTAACGCTTTCTCTGGCACAAAGGCAATAAGATCCGGCAAGGAAGTGAAGGGGAAGTGAGGTAATATACACAGGAAGCAGGTGGAAGCTAATTAGACTGATTGGGCCAGGCACCAATCATTGGTGCACTGGCCCTTTAAATCTTAGAGAGCTGGCGCGCGCGCGCGCCCAAAGGAGCGGAGCCGCGCGCGCCAGGACGTGACAGCCGGGGACCGGGACAGGTGAGTGACTTGGGATGCGATTCGCGAGCGGGCGCGTCCCGCTATGCGAATTGCATCCCCGCCGGCAGAGTCAGTGCAGCGCTCTCGGTCAGCGGGTCTGACCGGGGCGCTGCAGAGAGAGGAACACCGCGAGCGCTCCGGGGAGGAGAAGGGACCCGGAGCGCTCGGCGTAACAGTGTCCCTTAGGGTCCCGACATGGTTTGTCATAGGTGCTGGCTCCCCCTCTAATTTCACCTAGCCTGTGCTATGCACATGTGCAGAAAGCAGTCAATGCTTTTCTATGAGACTCTCTCAGTATTAACCTTCTTATGCCCTGTGCCTGCCATAAAGCATGTTGTGTAGAGGCTACAGTAATGGCAGCTCCCAGTACACACTTTATTAATAAATAACATTAAATTGTCCTAAAACTAAATACATAAATGAAATGCTTTAACTTGATAGAATAATTTATTAAAAAAATAAAATGGTGACATATTCCCTTTAAGGTCCAAAAAGGCACAGATTGTCTAAGGGGCCTTTGCTTAGCTGATTCTCCCCTCTGACAACTAAGACACATTCAAAGGAAGTAAGAAGTAAGTCCTTCAGGTCAGGGTAAAGACTGTACACAAGATATTATAGTCTTCTGCGTAGTAGTCTGTACTGATATACATGATCCTGTAAAGCATTAACGACTTTCCTCTAACTCCAGCTTGTGAAATAAACAGCAGCAACTTTCCCTCACAGGCGATATGGCCCAGCCAATTCTAGAGTCAGCCTTGAGTCAATGTGGCCTAGAAAACGTTCATATTATCAGGAGCTAATTCTACTTACCAACCTATTTACAGTGATCCCTCAACATACGATGGTAATTCGTTCCAAACGAGCCATTGTTTGTCGAATCCATCGTATGTTGAGGGATTCGTGCAATGTAAAGTATAGGAAGCTGTACTCACCTGTCCCCGCCGCTCCCGATGGTGTCCCCGCTGCTCCCGATGGTGACCCCGGGCCTCCGCTGGGCTCTCCTGGTCATCTCCGGTCCTCCGCTGTCTTCTCCGGTCCTCTGCTATCTTCCGCAAGGCCTTACTGGGCCTGCATAGCGACATCATTACGCCGCTGCGTTCGCCATTCCCATTGGATGACGTGCGCAACAGTGTATTGATGTCATCGGAGAGAGCCGAGAAGACACCGGAAGACCAGCGCTGGACCCGGAGGGCACCCCGGAGCATCGTGGAGGGGTAAGTAATACTTACCGCACCACACGAGGAACCATCGTAGGTCGGGGGGTCACTGTACTGACAAGTTTCGGTGAATTCTGGACAATGCCAGAGAAGATTAGATAGTAACAGTAATTCTGCTTTACCAGAGGTGGCAGCAGAGAGCAAAAAGCGAATGTACATATAAATGAATGGGGATGAATGTAAGTAAATGGTTTTAAACAAATCAAAGATTGATAGACGTGGAGCCAATATAACTGTTATAAGGCCTGTTCAGCTCTGCTACATGGTGCCAGTCTACCGTAGGATTAAGAGAAACTAAGTCAGAAGCTCCTCCGCTTTCTGGCGTCGATCTCCTGGGTCACGTCTACTTTTGTCCCTTTTGATCAGGTTTAAATAAGCAGAATGGACTTTTGAACAATAGGTCCGGTCAGCGAGACTATTTACAAAGTGACATAGCGAATATGGTGTACATGATTTATATGGTCACAATGACAATGAAATAATGTGCAAAATGATTCACAGCAGAAAAGAACAGAATCTCCCAACTAATGTATGAATAGTGCAACGTGTGCAGAGACTGATCATATCCTGCACCAAGTACTTAACCCCTTAAGGACCCGGCGTTTTTCGGTTTTTGCTCTTTCGTTTTTTCCTCCTTACCTTTAAAAAATCATAACTCTTAAAATTTTGCACCTAAAAATCTGTATTATGGCTTATTTTTTGCGCCACCAATTCTTCTTTGTAATGATATCAGTCATTTTACCCAAAAATCTACGGCGAAACGGGAAAAAAAATAATTGTACGACAAAATTGAAAAAATACAGCAATTTTGTAAATTTTGGGGGCTTCTGTATCTACGTAGTACGTTTTTCGGTAAAAATGACACCTTATCTTTATTCTGTAGGTCCATACGGTTAAAATGATCCCGCTGTAAAATGATTGCGCTGTAATCTGAAGTTTTTCTTGGTACCATTTTTGCATTCATCTCACTTTTTGATCGCTTTTTATTAATCTTTTCATGATATAAAAAGTGACCAAAAATATGCTATTTTGGACTTTGGATTTTTTTTGCGCGTACGCCATTGACCGTGCGGTTTAATTAGCAGTATATTTTTTTAACTCGGACATTTACGCACGTGGCGATACCACATATGTTTATTTTTGTTTTTATTTACACAGTTTTTTTTTTATTATTGGAAATGCCGGGTGATTCAAACTTTTATTAGGGGAAGGGATAATTCAAAGGGTTAATGATTTTTTTTACACTTTTCTTTTACAATATTATAGCCCCCTTAGGGGGATATAACATTGCATTTACTGATCTTTAACAGTGTTCAATGCATCTCCATAGGATCAGTGTTTTCGGCGATTGATTGCTCAAGCCTGGATCTCAGGCTTGAAGCATTCAATCGGCGATCGGACTGCAGGAAGGAAGGTAAGAGACCTTCCTCCTGTAGTACAGCTGTTCGGGATGCCACGATTTCACTGCAGCGATCCAGAACAGCTCCCTGAGCTAACCGACATCTTTTTACTTTCACTTTTAGCCGCGTGGATCAGTGCTGCGCGCTACTAGCGGCAGGGTCCCGGGTTCACTATGACGCCAGGCCCACCGCGATATGATGCGGGGTCACCATGGGACCCCACGTTATATCACGGGAGCGGGACCAAGGACGTACTCATACGTCCTTGGTCCTTATGGAGTTAAAGGGGTATTCTGGACATCGATATCTTATCCCCTATCCAAAGGATAGGGGATAAAATGCCTGATTGCGGGGGTCCCGCCACTGGGCACCCTGTGATCTTGCACGCAGCACCCTGTTAGAATCAGTCCCCGGAGCACGTTCGCTCTGGGTCTGATTACTGGCGATCACGGGGGCCTGAGCTTTGTGACGTCATGGCCTCGCCCCTGTGTGACGACACGCTCCGCCCCCTCAATGCAAGCCTATGTGAGGGGGTGTGACAGCTGTCACGCCTCCTCACATAGGCTTGCATTCAGGGGGCGGAGCGTGACATCACACGGGTAACCCGTCAGCAGCAGCCCGTGTCCAACCGTGTCTAGTGCCCTGGGGCGGTAGGTAGCAATGTAGGTATCCACACACTTGGTGAGGCTGGAGAAAAACGACACTTTCTGGCACTTGCTGGGACATTGTGCAGTAAAGTTGAGATGCTGAGCTTCAGATAGTGGTAAAATAGTGTTTTATTTGAACAGAGAAAAATGGCTAGACAACGTGTTTCGAGGGGACGTGCTCCCCTCTTTCTCAGGGGTCAGGGGGATGCATGAGCCATACATGTCTTCTATACATATAGAGTGTGAAAAAGTCAGCGATCGGTATCCCGACCTGTGGGCAGGTGAGAAGACATCAGATGGCACGTATATTAGCCAGTGTACACAAACAGTACATGCTATGTAATACAATTGCAAGACATCTGACATTGTGGAAATAAGAGTCTTATTACAGTAATGTTGCAGATATGGAGGGGTTAACAAGAGTATGAGAAGCAGCCAGAGAATTTAAAGATCGCGAGTGATGAGGATGCTTCGTGCATTCTCAACAGCTGCAGTGCACGGAGCGGGTCCACAGTCTGCGATCGCTTGTGCCGTGCGCAGCGCCGTAACTAGAGCTACATACAGGACATCACAGAGATGCCGTGCGCAGTGTAGTGGCAGATGAATTTGGGACATCACAGGTGCTGCCGTGCACAGCAGATGACAGGCAAGTGGCCGCAGGCACTCATGAAGATATGGTCCTGTACTTAAGGGGTGACAAGGGTTTTAATACGGAGTATACGGCTGGTATAGAGGTAGTGCACAATGTGGGCAGCGCTATGGTCCTGTGCGCGCACCGGGGGTGGCCGTGGTGCGGCAGATGTGTTTTTTTTAGATGATATATATTGCATACCGTTCTGTGAAGGTTGTATGCAGTATTTGTGGCTGCATAAAGATACCAATATAGGTAAATGAAGTGGGGGCACACCATATTTCAATAGTAGAGCTGGTATTACAATTATTCATATGCATAAATGGGAATAGATACATATATATATATATATATATATATATATATATGCACACACACACATCAAGAGCGGGGTAGATGTCTCTGGCATTCAGTGTGTAGCTGGACAAATGTTTTTTTGGGGGGGATACAGGATGTGTTGCGAATGTACATGTGGAGTCCTATTATATAGTACGTTAGAGGTAGTGCATATAGGTAATATACAGGACAAGGCTAAGATCCCAAGGGTGACCCATTTTTTGTTCCATTTTTTTCCCCCTTAAAGTTGCCACTTCACCAAAACTCCCAGAGGGCTTTGGACGGTCAGAAGACCAGGGACCACCTGCCACACGGAGACATTACATCATGGGTTTTTTTGCCACTAGAATCAGTGATCGTGACAGACTTATTGCCGAGCTTATCGAGCACCAAACACAACCACCTGGCATTAAAGACCAAGTACCAATGGTCCAGGATAATACTGGGACAATAACGGAACTATTAAATGAACTTGAGGACTTACTCTATGATGAAGTAAGATAGTGTTGACGTTGATTTTTTTTTTTATATTGTAGAGGATCTAGCACCTAGGGGCTTGAGACTCACTATGGACCCCACCTTCAAAAATAATGAAAAATCTGTACAGGAATGGGACCTTTTGCTAAACAAGTGCTCCAATATGCTTATGGGGCACATTAAAGCAAAACACACCCTCCTACACGAACAACTGCTGGAAAAGATCCAGCACACTATGTTAGCATTAGAGGACTTCACCACCATAAATGACTTTCACATCCTGAATCGGAACATCTCTATCAGGGTAGCGAAAGTCCAAAAAGACATTATTTTCAAAAAAAGCGGGGAAACTCAACCGTGACAAAGATGATAGAAAGGGGAGACAGGGACATGTAGATGTTGGAACAAAAAAACTCCTATTACAGGACATACACAACACATCAACCAACCCCTTGCTTTGAATTCCCCAAGCCTAAAACTACAAGAACCCCGGTTTTCCCTATCCCCCCAAACACCATAACTGGCTCTGAAAGCCCTTACAGAACGTCATGGGATCAAGAGTGTGGCGTAATACAAGAAACCATTTACCTAGGAGCCCGGTAAAAAACAACCCGAGCACACAAAAGAAAACCATAAAACCAGGTAAGAAGACTACAGCCACCCCTATGGACCAGTCCATAGAATCGACAAAGAGGATTAGTGCAGACAGTATAACACCAAGCAACAGGAATGGACCGGACACTGAAATAGGCCAGGACATCGGCATCCGTCTAAAAGACATACGGAATACAATTGACAGTATTAAAAATAAATTTAGGTTGAAAGAGGACACAATCTCTGACAATGAAACACTAATACCCACGATATTGCACCTATCTCCATCATCGGGAGCACAAGGGCACACCTATCTGGACATCCAAGAGTCGATCCTTACAGTGCACAGCTCTATTCATGATTCCCCAGGCTATCCAATCAGAGATATGGAAAAGGAAGACCCCATTATCTTTGACAACTCCGCCTCTGGCAACATGGCATCAGTACCATTCTTACAACCTTTAATCTCTGGGAACACACAAAAATCCCATCAAAATGAAGCAACAAGAGATGAGGACCCATGCACAAGTGGACCTGTTTTAGACAAAGGCACCCATCAGCGGACGACAACGATGACAGACTATTTTTCATCAAAACAGCCTCAAAAAAGAAAACTAGAAGAGGAAAAAGAGGGGGAGACCCTTAAAAAAGGAAAAAGAAACTAAAAGAAAAAACACCACAGAAAGGAAACGATAGAAACTCAACTATCAAAATATTCAACCTGTCTACTCACATCCAAAATGCAAACGAACTCTCAAGCCTACTGAAAGGCCTATCCTTCTGTCCACATTACAATCCAGCCAAGTTCAATCTGCTTCTAGATCTACACCAGTTTACCCGATGCCTCACCTTCCAGCGCCATTTCTCATTACCAAACAACCAGAAAAAATGGATGAAAATGTGGAACCCACAACACTGGGCAAACACTCCACTATTAAGACCAAATCAAAATTCTACCCCACCGAGAGCCAAAGGCATAAACTAAAAACCTTTCACGAATTGGTAGCCATATAACTGAAAACTCTACCGGACATATTTCCCCAGAAACCCCACGAAGGACACCTCACAGCCGGAGAGAAGCAGGCACTTAAAGGGGTATTCCAGGAATTTTTTTTATTGGACTATGCTACAGGGGCTGTAAAGTTAGTGTAGTTCATAATATAGTGTCTGTACCTGTGTGTGACGGTTTTCTCACAATTCTTATGTGATTTTCACCCCACAATTTATTTTTACCAGCATACAAAATGACTGTTGTCTCAGATTTTTCCCAGCTTGCAATGTGGCCGAGACCTGACTCACTAGTCAGCTGATGACAGGGAGCCTGTCTGCTTCAATGGGTGGAGGGATCGCCTGGTGGGAGAGAGATCAATCTGCAACAGCTGTAGGCACCCTGATTGAAAACCACAGGTCTTTTGAATGTATGGAGCTCATTTATGTTTCAATGGGTGGGGTGGCTGATGTGTGGGAGGGAGGAGAATGGAATTATGGGATTTGTAGTCAAAAAAAGAAAAGTCAAACAGGAAATACAAGTTCACAAAAAGCTAGCCACAGTATTATGGCAATCTCACAACATAGCCATTTAGCCCCAAGACAAGCACAGATCCTTCCTAAGCATGTCCATTACTGTCTGCCAGGTACGTACTAAAATCACCTTATGGTAGATAACCCCCTTTGAAGAACTGAAACATAACAGAGAGATTGTTATCAGACCAGCCGATAAGGGCGGGAGCCTAGTCATTCAGGACTAAGATGACTACCACCGTGAAGCCTGTAAGATTTTAGAGGACAAAGACTACTACAAAGTAGTAAATGGTGATCTCTTCCCTGCATTACAAAAAGAAATTCTGTCTACACTTAAAGGAGAACTCTGGTATGGGGAAAAAAAATAAACGTATCCCCTATCCTAAGCATAGGGGATAAGTTTTAGATCGCGGGGGGTTTGACAGCTGGGGCCCCCTGCGATCTCCTGTACGGGGACCCGGCTCGCTCCTGCTCAATGCAGGAGCCGAGCGTTTTCGACCACAGCCGAAGCTGCGACCGACACGCCCCCTGCATTCACTTCTATGGCAGGGCCGGAGATTGCTGAAGGCAGCACTCCGGGCCTGCCATAGAAGTGTATGGAGGGGGCGTGTCGGCCGCAGCTTCGGCTGTGGTCGAAAACGCTCGGCTCCTGCATTGAGCAGGAGCGAGCCGGGTCCCTGTACAGGAGATCGCAGGGGGCCCCAGCTGTCGGACCCCCCGCGATCTCACACTTATCCCCTATGCTTAGAATAGGGGATAAGTTGTTTTTTTTCCCCCATACCAGAGTTCTCCGTTAATGAAGGTCTCACAAAAAATTACATTACCAAACAAGAAAAGAAGTTCATGTTCATTCCCAACCCCACAGTTCACAAAAACCCCATTTGCCCACAAGCAAAGCCTATCATCTCCAGGATCAATAGTAGTACTTGCAACTTATCACAATATCTCGACCAATTATTACAGGAATATGTACAGGATCTCCCAAGCTCCTCAAGAACTCTGACCAACTAATATTACTCCTCAAACCAATACCCTGGGAGAACGACGTGACTCTCATCCCGTGGATGTGACTGCACTATACACTAACATCCGCCATGACCTGTGCATTCAGTGCATCAGGGATTTTCTGGAAATAGATCCCGATATACCATCGGAACAAGTGCCCTTTCTTATAATCTGCTTAGAACTGGTGCTTAAGAACAACTTCTTCACCTACGACGAACACATGTTCCAACGGATTCGCGGGACCGCCATGGGGATGAAGGTAGCCCCGGCTTTTGCCAACCTGTTCATGGGGCGCTTTGAAGATATAATCACAAATAACCACCTGTTCAAAGACCATGCCATACTATATAAGAGGTACATAGATGACTTGTTCATCCCATGGCGAGGTCCTACAGAAGAAATTGATCACCTGGTGGAAGCGATAAATGCCAATGATTGGGGGATCACTCTAACCCCTAACTATTCCTCTGAGAAGATCTAGTTCCTAGACCTGGAGATCACTGAATCAAGAATGGAGAAATACTCATGTCTTCATATTTCAAAACCGTAGTCTCCAACAGCTACATCTTCTTCCAAAGCGGCCATTACAAAAAATGGTGTGAGAACACCCCCTTTGGCCAATACAAGAGGGTGAGGAAAAATTTTCACTATCCAGGACAAAACCCTAGAAGAATGGTTCTGCGCTAAAGGGTACCCCAAGCCCTTAATTAAAAACGCCAATTCCAGAACCAAGAATTTGACCCAAGAAGAATGCCTGGACAAACGGCAGGAGCCACCAGTCCAGACCAACACAAACTAAAACACAGGAAAAAAAAAACCTTTGGTTGTAATTTCGGGACTACATACTCAGCCGGGCAACACACCATAAGAAATATACTACAAAAACATTGGCATATTCTTCTGTCTGACCCATATTCAAAAAGATATAGAGCTGGGCGGTATTTTTGTAACTTATGGCGGTTCCACGGTATATAACGGTATTTCTTTCACCCCCACCCCCCCCCAAATCATGTGACCCGCGAGCGCTGTTCTGCTCCCCCCCAAATCATGTTACCCACCAGCGCTGTTCTGCTCCCCCCCAATTAATTATCAGCCCAGCGGGGTACTACTCACATGTCACCCGCAAGCACTGCCCTCCTCCTCTTTGTTGTGGGCCACCGGCACTGGAACTTTATACTGTACGCCAGTGGTCTCCAACCTGCGGACATCCAGCTGTTGCAAAACTACAACTCCCAGCATGCTGGGAGTTGTAGTTTTGTGCAACAGCTGGAGGTCCGCAGGTTAGAGACCACTGCTGTACGCTGTATCCCTATGCCCGGGCTGCAAAAGATAAACAAAATAAACTTTAACTTACCTACGTCAGCCTCACACTGTTCCTGGGGATGGGAACGTCGGACAGCCGTCGGCCTATCACCAGCCGCAGCGATGTCCCGCCCCAGCTAGTGATAGGCTGAGCCCACTGTCATGTAAGGACCTCTGGCCGGCTTCTTACATGACAGTGGGCTCAGCCTATCACTGGCCGGGGCGGAACATTGCTGCGGCCGGTGATAGGCTGATGGCTGTCCGACGTTCCCATCCCCAGGAACAGCGTGAGGCTGACGTAGGTAAGTTAAAGTTTATTTTGTTTATCTTTTGCAGCCCGGGCATAGGGATACTCTATACTGTACGCCAGTGGTCTCAAACCTGCGGACCTCCAGTTGTTGCAAAACTACAACTCCCAGCATGCTGGGAGTTGTAGTTTTGCAACAGTTGGAGGTCCGCAGGTTGGAGACCACTGGCGTACAGTTTAGAGTTACAGTGCCGGTGGTCCGCAACAAAGAGGAGAAGGAGGGCAGTGCTTGCGGGTGACATATGTGAGTAGTACCCCACTGGGCTGGTAATTAATTGGTTGGGGAGTAGAACAGCGCTGGCGGGTAACATTATTTGTTGGGGGGGTGGGGAGCAGAACAGCACTGGCGGGTCACATGTGATTAGTTCCCCGATGGGGAAGGGCTGGGCTGATAATTCATTCCCAAGGGGGAGGGGCCAAACTAGTATTGCGGTATGGGAAAAATTCATATCGTGCAGCACAAAAATTTCGGTATTCGGTATGAACCAGTATACCGCCCGGCCCTAAAAAGATACCATCCCAAAAGTGTCGGGGATCACATTCCACAGAGCCTCAAGTCTAAGGGGAATGTTCGCCCCAAGCAGATTAAAGCAGCATACCTCCAAACAAGACCAGGATTCAGCTGCCAAGAAAGAAGCATCCAGATGCCATACACAAAGAAGCATGTGCTGCCAGACCATCCGACATGGCGAAACATCATTCATGAGTACCAACACAGGGAAAACAATTCCCGATAAAGAAACACTATCACTGACAATTCGACACCAAGTATCGATAGCTTCAAATTCCAAAACCATAAATTAGCTTCATGAGTTGTTGTTTATGGTTTCCGATAAAGAAACACCTCACATGTCAATCCAAGTACATCGTATACCTTATTGAATGCGAATGCAACGAACAGTACGTGAGGAGAACCATACAGCTACTACATACAAGATTGAACCAACACCACACCAATATCAAAAAGGGCTACCAACTACAAGGCCTCTCATGCCACTGCAGCAGGTATCACCCCGGAAACAGCATCTCCATATCAATCATTCCGATAGACAAGATACCAGGACATCTAACAAACAGATTTGAAACCATGCAAAAAAAAAAGGAGACGTTCTGGATCTACAACCTAGGATCATTACAACCACGAGGCCTAATGAGATGACGGGACTTATCAACTAAAAATCACCCCACTGGTAACTTAGGGGCCTCCCCAACCACTTTATATACCTATAAAGTGGTCCCTCAACATACGATGGTAATCCGTTCCAAATGAACCATCGTTTGTTGAAACCATCGTATGTTGAGCGATCCGTGCAATGTAAAGTATAGGAAGTTGTACTCACCTGTCCCCGCCGCTCCGGACCAGTCACCGCCGGTCACCGCTGCCCTGGATGTTGCGCTCCATCGCTGTCGCCGTGTCCCTTGGGTGTCCCCGCCGCTCCGGAACGTCTATGCTGCACGTGTACGTCGCTCTCACATCACCGTCATCACGTCACTACGCACGCCGCTCCTATTGGATGACGGGACGGCGTGCGCTGCGACGACGACGATTGAGAGCACCGGCGATGGAGGGGATCTGCCGCACCACGGCAACCCCGGTGCGCGCACAGGACCATAGCGCTGCCCACATTGTGCACTACCTCTATACCAACTCTACACTCCGGAATAAAACCCTTGTCACCCCTCAAGTACAGGACCGTATCTTCATGAGTGCCTGCGGCCACTTGCCTGTCATCTGCTGCGTACGGTGTCCTGGCGATGTTTCGTGTGCGACTACCTGCCTGTCACAACACCGCACATGACATACCCGTGATGTCCCAAATTTGGCTATTCATCTGCCACTACGCTGCGCACGGCATCTCGGTGATGTCCTGTATGTAGCTGTAGCTACGGTGCTGCGCACGGCACAAGCGGTCGCAGTCTGTGGACCCGCTCCGTGCACTGCAGCTGTTGCGAACGCACGAAGCATCCACATCACTCACGATCTTTAAATTCTCCGGCTGCTTCTCACTTTCTTGTTAACCCCTCCATTTCTGCAACATTACTGTAATAAGACTCTTATTTCCACAATGTCAGATGTCTTGCAATTGTATTACATAGCATGTACTGTTTGTTTACACTGGCTAATACACGTGTCAGCAATGACGTCGTGTCAGCAATGACGCTGATCGTGGGCTTTTTCACACTCTGTATGTATATAAGACATATATGGCTCATGTATCCCCCCCCAACCTGAGGAAGAGGGGAGCACGTCCCCTCGAAACACGTTGTCTAGCCATTTCTCTGTTCAAATAAAATGCTATTTTACCACTATCTGAAGCTCAGCATCTCAACTTTACCACAAAATGTCTCAGCAAGCGTCAGGAAGTGTCGTTTTTCTCCAGCCTCACCAAGTGTGTGGATACCTATGTTGTGAGATTACCAAACGCTGTGGCTATCTTTTTGTAAACTGGCTATTTCCTGTTGGAGTTCCCTCCCTCCAACTAGTCCCATGATTCCTTGTTTGTAAGTGTGAGGTCACTTTTCTCCCTCCCACACATCAGTCAGCTGTGCTCCCTTCCATGCAATAGACCACTGTTTTCTGACCAGGGTGCCTCCAGCTGTTGCAACACTACAATTACTAACTTACAGCGGTCGCTCCACCCATTAAAGCAGACAGGTTTCTCTATACACTGTACACCCGACTAGTGATGTAATGTCTCAAGTCGCACAGCAACCTGGGAAAACCTGAGACGACAGTAATTTTGTATGCTGTTAAAAATAAACATCGGGGCAAGAATGACATAAGAATTGCAGGAACACCATAAAACACAAGTACAGACACTATACTATGAACTACACTAAGTTTACAGCCCCTGTGGCAGAGTCAAATAAAAAAAAATCCTTGAATACCTCTTTATGGTCTGCCGGACTGTAGCCAACCTCGCTGCATGTGGCGGCAAGAGGAAAATTGATTTAAAATCAAAAAGAAGGATAATACGCATGGTAACCAAAGAGCCCAGAACAAATTCCAAAAACATCAGAGGTGAACTACAAGGTCAAGGTCCATCAGTATCAGATCACACCATCCACACCACTCCGCTGCTCAGCGTTTGGAACAAACTGTTCTGAATGTTGAAGCTGGCACCGGGAGCTTGTGACGTCATAGTACCCGCCCCCTCATTACGTCATGCCCCAGCCCCTCAACGCAAGTCTATGGGAGGGGGGTTCCCGCTATTGCGAGTGGTTAAGTAATAGAATGGATAATATTTGTGGTAAATATCCTTTGCACAATACAGAGGTAAGTAAAACCAGGCTAAACGCGTTTCAAGACCTTGAGTCTTTTCTTCAGTAGCCAAAATTAAGGATAAATGGTGGTGTAATGACCAGTTTATATAGCTATACTAAACGATGCTAAGGAAAAAGGGGCAGGATTAACCCCTTAACAACCAAGAGTGTATATTTACGCTCATGGCTGGCTGGCGATATGTGAAGCGCGCACAGGAGCTGAGCGGGCTTCGTACCTGCGGGGTCCCGGTTGCTATGAGCACCCAGGACCCGCGGCTAATACCAGACATCGCCGATGGGGCTGATGTCCGGTATTAACCCTTTAGACAACACAATCAAAGTTGAAAAAAAAAAGTTGGAAAAAAAACCACTATATAAATTGGGTATCATTGTAACTGTATGGACCTAGAGAATAAATACAGTCATGGCCGTAAATGTTGGCACCCCTTAAATTTTTCTAGAAAATGAAGTATTTCTCACAGAAAAGGATTGCTGTAACACATGTTTTGCTATACACATGTTTTTTCCCTTTGTGTGTATTGGAACTAAACCAAAAAAGGAGGAAAAAAAGCTAATTGGACATAATGTCACCAAACTCCAAAAATGGCCCGGGCAAAATTATTGGCATCCTTAACTTAATATTTGGTTGCACACCCTTTGGAAAAAATAACTGAAATCAGTCACTTCCTATAACCATCAATAAGCTTCTTACGCCTCTCAGCCGGAATGTTGGATCACTCTTCCTTTGCAAACTGCTCCAGGTCTCTCTTATTGGAACGACGCCTTTTCCCAACAGCAATTTTAAGATATCGCCACAGGTGTTCAATGGGATTTAGATCTGGACTCATTGCTGCCACTTCAGAACTCTCCAGCACTTTGTTGCCATCCATTTCTGGGTGCTTTTTGACGTATGTTTGGGGTCATTGTCCTGCTGGAGGACCCAAGATCTCGGACGCAAACCCAGATTTCTGACACTGGGCTGTACAGTGCGACCCAAAATCCGTTGGTAATCCTCAGATTTCATGATGCCTTGTACACTTTCAAGGCACCCAGTGCCAGAGGCAACAAAACAACCCCAAAACATCATTGAACCTCCACCATATTTCACTGCAGGCACTGTGTTCTTTTCTTTGTAGGTCTCATTCCATTCTCGGTAAACAGTAGAATGATGTGCTTTACCAAAAAGTTCTATCTTGGTCTAATCTATTCACAAGATGTTTTTCCAGAAGGATTTTGGCTTACTCAAGTTCATTTTGGCAAAATGTAGTCTTGCTTTTTTATGTCCCTGTCAGCAGTGGGGTCCTCTTGGGTCTCCTGCCATAGCGTTTCATTTCATTTAAATGTCGATTGGATAGATTGCGCTGACACTGATGCTCCCTGAGCCTGCAGGACAGCTTGAATATCTTTGGAACTTGTTTGGGGCTGCTTATCCACCATCCGGACTATCCTGTGTTGACACCTTTCATAAATTTTTCTCTTCCGTCCATGCCCAGGGAGATTAGCTACAGTGCCATGGGTTGTAAACTTCTTGATAATGTTGTGCACTGTGGACAAAGGCAAATCTAGATCTCTGGAGATGGACTTGTAACCTTGAGATTGTTGATATTTTTCCACCATTTTGGTTCTCAAGTCCTCAGACAGTTCTCTTCTCCTCTTTCTGTTGTCCATGCTTAGTGTGGCACACAAAGACACACAATGCAAAGGCTAAGTGAACTTCTCTCCTTTTTATATGCTTTCAGGTGAAATTTTTATATTGCCCACACCTGTTACTTGCCCCAGGTGAGTTTAAAGGAGCATCACAAGCTGGAAACAATCTTATTTTTCCACAATTTTGAAAGGGTGCCAATCATTTTGTCCAGCCCATTTTTGGAGTTTGGTGACATTATGTCCAATTTGCTATTTTTCCTCCCTTTTTTGGTTTAGTTCCAATACACACAAAGGGAATAAACATGTGTATAGCAAAACATGTGTTACTGCAATCCTTTTCTGTGAGAAATACTTCATTATTTAGAAAAATTTCAGGGGTGCCAACATTTACGACCATGACTGTATATGGTGTCAATTTTACCGAAAAGTGCACTGCGTAGAATCGGAAGCCCCCAAAACTACTACTATAATAAACTATAATACTGCCTCCTATGTACAAGAATATAACTATTATAATACTGCCCCTATGTACAAGAATATAACTATTATAATACTGCCCCTATATACAAGAATATAACTACTATAATACTGCCCCTATATACAAGAATATAACTACTATAATACTGCTCCTATATACAAGAATATAACTACTATAATACTGCCTCCTCTATACAAGAATATAACTACTATAATACTGCTCCTATATACAAGAATATAACTACTATAATACTGCTTCTATATACAAGAATATAACTACTATAATACTGCTCCTATATACAAGAATATAACTACTATAATACTGCTCCTATATACAAGAATATAACTACTATAATACTGCTCCTATATACAAGAATATAACTACTATAATACTGCTCCTATATACAAGAATATAACTACTATAATACTGCTCTGTGTACAGGAATATAACTACTATAATACTGCTCCTATATACAAGAATATAACTACTATAATACTGCTCTGTGTACAGGAATATAACTACTATAATACTGCTCCTATATACAAGAATATAACTATTATAATACTGCCCCTATATACAAGAATATAACTACTATAATACTGCCCCTATATACAAGAATATAACTACTATAATACTGCTCCTATATACAAGAATATAACTACTATAATACTGCCTCCTATATACAAGAATATAACTACTATAATACTGCTCCTATATACAAGAATATAACTACTATAATACTGCTTCTATATACAAGAATATAACTACTATAATACTGCTCCTATATACAAGAATATAACTACTATAATACTGCTACCTGCAGTATCATACAATACCTGCAATACGTGCGCTTCTTTAAGCGTTACGTAGATGATATTATAATAGTGTGGAGTGACACAGAAGGAAAGTTTCATGAATTTGTGAAATACTTAAATGAAGCCAATTCCTATAATATGTTTTTTACAGCAGTATATGGTAACAAAAGTATAGAATTTCTTGATACAGAAATAAATATTGAAGGCAACATGATATCAGTGACAGGCTTTAGAAAGAAAATAGCAAGAAATACTTTACTCCATTTTAAAAGCTCCCACCCTCACCATGTAAAAAAGGGTCTGCCATACAGCCAATTTATTCGGCTAAAACGAATTAATACACATGAATATAAATACGAAATACAGGCAGAAGAATTAAAAGAAAGGCTGAGAAAAAGAGGATATCCTGAAAAACTCATACAGCAAGCATACGAGAAAGCAAATGAAAAGAAAAGAGAAGATCTGTTAGTTAACAAACAAAAAACATCTAATATCCAAGAAATAGAAAATAAAAGATTCACCTTCTCATTTGCCAATACTCCTATAAATAATATAATCACTAAAGCTATACATAACAATTGGAAAATATTAGAACAAGATGAAGATCTGAAAACAGTAGCCAAAAATAAACCTTTAATAACATTTAGGAAAAACAGCACGATTAGAGATAATATTAAAAAAATTAAAAAACGCAAAGAAATCGCACAGAAAGATAGCAAAGATTGGCTGACCAGTTCCCTTCCCCCAGGCAATTAAGCCTGTGGTCAATGTTCACACTGCTCTCAGAATATGAAAGTGAATTTTGTAAACCTAGGAGGAAGAGATATCACTGTCAGAGAAGTCATAACATGTAAAAGCACACATGTAGTGTATGGGTTAATGTGTCCTTGTGCCCGATTTTATATCGGAAAAACGAAAAGGCAATTGTCTACCAGATACAGAGAACACATTTATTCTTTGAAATCAGGGAAAGGAGTCCCAAAATTAATGAAACATATGAAGGAAGAGCATGATAATGATCCCAGGGCTCTAAAGTTCTTTGGGATCCAGCGCATTCCTCCCCCGAAAGAAGGAGGAGACAGAGAAAATATTCTTATACAAATGGAAACCCGCTGGATACTCAGAACTGGAGCCCTCGGACCAGCGGGACTTAATGATAGGGCAGAATTTAGCCCATTTTTGTAAACTCGCCAAGAATGTTTTTAACATTTATGTCAGCACGTAGGTGATTTTTTGTCTAGGTGAAGGCCCCTCCCCCCTTCCGCACATACCTGGTTTTAAATCACAGCAGGACGTAGAACACCTGTTGGAGGCCGGAAGAAGCTTCAGTCCGAAGCGATACGGTCGTTGCACTCCACAGCCCTGCGTTCCTGCTGACAGACCCCCCTGAACCTGCTGTTATTTTAAGCTGCAAGCCTTGAATAAAGAAGATATTTTTGCTACCCGGGTGAGTCGTCCGTCTACCTTCATTTCTACTTGCTATTTTATAACTACTATAATACTGCTCCTATATACAAGAATATAACTACTATAATACTGCTCCTATATACAAGAATATAACTACTATAATACTGCTCTGTGTACAGGAATATAACTACTATAATACTGCTCCTATATACAAGAATATAACTACTATAATACTGCTCCTATATACAAGAATATAACTACTATAATACTGCTCCTATATACAAGAATATAACTACTGTAATACTGCTCCTATATACAAGAATATAACTACTATAATACTGCCTCCTATATACAAGAATATAACTACTATAATACTGCCATCTATATACAAGAATATAACTACTATAATACTGCTCCTATATACAAGAATATAACTACTATAATACTGCTCCTATATACAAGAATATAACTACTATAATACTGCCATCTATATACAAGAATATACCTACTATAATACTGCCTCATCTGTACAAGAATATAACTACTATAATACTGCTCCTATATACAAGAATATAACTACTATAATACTGCTCCTATATACAAGTATATAACTACTATAATACTGCTCCTATATACAAGAATATAAATACCAGACTTACATTTTTAATACTTGTTGCTTCTGGTCTTGGATGTTTTCCTGTACAATATACGATGATGAACGACACAAGAGACAACAGATACGTCAACATTTTTTATTAAAAAAATATATTGGTAAAGTCTAAAACAAATGTAAAGTGGTTACAATGTATTTCCTAAAAGTAAAGCTCCTCACCAAAGAAAACGTAGACCATTTGTGCTTCTTCATTGTTCAGTGAAGACATTATAATATTTATGTATATATATATATATATATATATGTGTGTGTGTGTGTGAGTATTTAACATAGAGTGATTAAAGCCCCCTCACCACATTAAATACCCCCCATATTTGAACTGTACTTTTATAGACAGAATATTGTAGATACATTAGAACAAAGTCCAAAGGCTGTCCGGGCATGCTGGGAGTTGTAGTTTTGCAACATCTGCCAATCCTGTTGACTATCTAATCAAGCTTTCTCATTCCAGTGCACCTCCAGCTGTTGCTTAACTACAACTGTGAAGGCACAGTGGTTGAGAAACACTGCCTTAGAACAGTTTTTTCCAACCAGGGAGCTTCCAGCTGTTGCAAAACTACAACTCCCAGCATGCCCGGACAGCCTTCGGCTGTCCGGGCATGCTGGGAGTTGTAGTTTTCAACAGCTGGAGGCACCCTGGTTGGGAAACTCTGCTCTTGGTTCAAGACCTCTAGCTTGTTAGCAGTGAATGTGAGCGCCTGTCCCCGATATTGTGCTGCTTACACAGCTGACAGTTTGTCACTATGTATCAACGTAGGCAATATGTGAATTGAGATGCCACCACCAAATCAACCGCCAAAATACGACCCAAAATCATCGGCGTCTCTGTTAATCATGATATAATCTACACAAAGTGCTATGTGCTAAGGAAGTGGTCTGTGACCTGTGACTAAGAACCAGAATGCCATGTCATGGTAGTTTAAGAAATAGCGCCACTCTTGTCCATAGGTTATGTCTGGTATTGCAGCTCAATTGAATGCGTCGCCCAGACAATTTGTTTTTAAATTTATTATATAGCCCGATAATAAAACATGTTCTTTTTTTTTTTCAAATCTGATTTTATTTTTTTATTGTAGTTTTTTTTTAATTAAATAACTTTTTTTTTTTTTTTTGTACATCATTATGGGGGCAGCCATTTTGCCTCAGCTGTTTTTAACAGCATGTAGAGATATGTTTTACAGCAAGACATAAATAGTGAAGGTGTCTGGGCATGCTCTGTGACCTTTTCTGAGGTCATTATACATGGAGGGGTAGGCTAAGCCGTAAGCATCATCTATTATCTTATCGATCTACGGGTGTTACTGTAATACTGTACAGATCACTTTCCAGCAGTCTCTACCTTATCACAAACAAAACAGGAAGTCTTATCTTAGTTTAAGGCCTAGTGGCCAAAATGAAAACTGCAAGGCTTCAGAATTATTTTAAAATATAAAAATAAAAATCACTAAAAACTCCTTATATACCATATATATATATATATATATATATATAAAATTTTTTTTTTTTGTACCTTTTTTTTTTCAGGTGACTTTTTAGGATATGCTGCCTTGTGTGTGTGTATACATGAGGAGCATCACTATTTCTGGAATTATATTTCTGCTCTGCAGGCTTCATCTATAATTTGCAGTTCCCCTAGAGCTGGTGGGCGAAGCGCTCTCTCCTTCTCCCTCCTTAGACCTGTATTGCTTGTCTTGCAGAAACAGGACAAAGCTGATCTTATTTTTGGAGTGGAATACAGTTTAACAAAAGGGGGGGGGGGGGGGGGGGGGGAGGGAGGGAAGAAGCTTGATAACAGGAGAAAGAAGCATTTTTGTCTACTAAGATATATTCCAAAGTTTCACGCATTCGCTTGTACTATTCATTTACGCAACGTTTGTTCAGATGACAGTGCCTACGTAACAGAAAACCCTGATTTAAACAACAGGTCGCTTTCTGACGACACATTTCCTTTCAAAAAGGAGAGCATTAGACTAAGGCGTTTTTTTCCAGAAACAGCGCCACTCTTGTGAATAGGTCATGTCTGGTTTTGCAGCTCATTCTTATCTAAATGACACAGATGAGGACTATACTAAATCACAACATTTATTTACTATGTCAGCACTTTTTTGGCTATCCTGTTTTCTCCGCCTGTGGGAGGGTCAGCTTTTCTAATCCCGCCACAGGTCGCAGACCACTGTGTTAAGGCGTAATCTCTAATCCTTCTAGATTAGTGATTCCCAAGCACGGGGCCTCCAGCTGTTGCAAAACTACAACTCCGGGCATGCTGGGAGTTGTAGTTTTGCAACAGCTGGAGGCACCCTGCTTGGCAAACACTGTCCTAGACATTAACTGCATAGACTAATAATACATCAGAAGATGACAATTTCCTATTAAATAAAACATATCCGTTTTCCGTTATAACGATAGCAAGGCATGCTGGGAGTTGTATTCCGAGTGCAGGACATCCCAGTATAGCAGTTGCTTAACTTCAGAGCTCGTCATAAAAATGCAATGCATTAATATTCTCCTAGTTATGACATATAGACAGAACATATATAACTGGAACATACAGTAACCTAACAAGAAAAAAAAGATTCGATCAGTCTAGGACAGTGTTTCCCAACCAGGGTGCCTCCAGCCATGGCAAAACTAAAACTCCCAGCATGCTGGGAGTTGTAGTTTTGCAACAGCTGAAGGCACCCTGATTGGTAAACACTGATCGTTGTCCTAACAAAGCTGAACTAGATGGCGCTATGGTGCTTTTGCCAGGGCCAATCAGAAGTAAGTTCAGCTCCTATCCTTTATAAACAGGGCAACTCCAGAGCTGTACTCACTATTCTGCTGGTGGGGTAACCGTGTACATACATTACATTACTTATCCTGTACTGATCCTGAGTTATATCCTGTATTATACTCCAGAGCTGTACTCACTATTCTGCTGGTGGGGTAACCGTGTACATACATTACATTACTTATCCTGTACTGATCCTGAGTTATATCCTGTATTATACTCCAGAGCTGTACTCACTATTCTGCTGGTGGGGTAACCGTGTACATACATTACATTACTTATCCTGTACTGATCCTGAGTTATATCCTGTATTATATTCCAGAGCTGTACTCACTATTCTGCTGGTAGAGTAACTGTGCACATACATTACATTACTTACCCTGTACTGATCCTGAGTTATATCCTGTATTATACTCCAGAGCTGCGCTCACTATTCTGCTGGTGAGGTCACTGTGTACATACATTACATTACTTACCCTGTACTGATCCTTAGTTATATCCTGTATTATTCTCCAGAGCTGCACTCACTATTCTGCTGGAGAGTCACTGTGTACATACATTACATTACTTATCCTGTACTGATCCTGAGTTATATCCTGTATTATACTCCAGGGCTGTACTCACTATTCTGCTGGTGAGGTCACTGTGTACATACATTACATTACTTATCCTGTACTGATCCTGAGTTATATCCTGTATTATACTCCAGATCTGTACTCACTATTCTGCTGGTGAGGTCACTGTGTACATACATTACATTACTTATCCTGTACTGATCCTCAGTTATATCCTGTATTATACTCCAGAGCTGTACTCACTATTCTGCTGGTGAGGTCACTGTGTACATACATTACATTACTTATCCTGTACTGATCCTGATTATATCCTGTATTATACTCCAGAGCTGCACTCACTATTCCCCATGATTCGGAGCGGAGATCTCTCGCTATTCCCTGCATGTTCAGTGTCTGTATATAGCTATGCTGGAAGGGGGTGAGTCTATTGCCAAACTTTTTGACAGTTTCCCTACGATACCAGGATAAATGTAAATGCAGGATAATACAGACTATGGCAGAGATTCATCAAAACCTGTGCCAAGGAAAAGTAAACCAGTTGCCCATAGCAACCAATCAGATCACTTGTTTCATTTTTGAAAAGGCCTGTGGAAAAATGAAAGAAGCGATCTGATTGGTTGCTATGGGCAACTGGTCGACTTTTCCTCTGCACAGGTTTTGATGAATCTCCCCCATTGTACCTTAATATAAATAATGTAATGTTTAACAAAATTACACAACTTTTGTCAATAAATATACATCTACAGTGAAGCCTCTCGAAAAGACCACATCAATGAGAAGACCACCCCCTTGTCCAGACCAGATTTTTTTTTGTTAACCGTTTCCACCACATATTATGCATATTGGCTATGTTATTTGAGAAGACCACCCCTATTTTGGGTGGTCTTCTTGAATATTTTTTTACCGTGGAGTTGTTGAACTACAGTATAGAGTAGTGGTCTCCAAACTGTGGACCTCCAGATGTTGCGAAACTACAACTCCCAGCATGCCCGGACAGCCAACGGCTGTCCGGGCATGCTGGGAATTGTAGTTTCGCAACATCTGGAGGTCCACAGTTTGGTGACCACAGCTACAGAGTAAGAAACCGGATTGGAACCAATGAGGCATATGTAGGAAAACGTCTTCAAAGAGAAGATCTACCCCCAACCCTGGAGTGATCTGAATTTGGAGTAAATTTGCCCCATTGTACCTTATTATCCAGGAAAAAAACTTATTTTTTTTATACATTTCAACTGGCTCCAGAAAGTTAAACAGATTTGTAAATTACTTCTATTAAAAAAAAAAAATCTTAATCCTTTCAGTACTTATGAGCTGCTGAAGTTGAGTTGTTCTTTTCTGTCTAAGTGCTCTCTGATGACACCTGTCTCGGGAACCGTCCAGAGTAGAGGCAAATCCCCATAGCAAACCTCTTCTACTCTGTGCAGTTCCCGAGACAAGCAGAGATGTCAGCAGAGAGCACTGTTGCCAGACAGATAAGAACAACTCAACTTCAGCAGCTGATGATTATTGGAAGGATTAAGATTTTTTAATAGAAGTAATTAAAAAAAATCTGTTTAACTTTCTGGAGCCAGTTGATATATATATATATATATAAAAATAAAAAGTTTTTTCCTGGAATACCCCTTTAATTCAAAATTAATTGCCCCCTTTGTAATCCCAATAAGTTAACAGAGAAGCTTATAAATCAGAATTTTTTTTTTCAGAAGCATCTCAAGGGTTAAACCATCAGTGCCGCCATTACTTCCGATCCAAGGGATTTCACCCGATTAAAGGGTCGTCGTCATCCTGGAACTGCAGCCGGGTAAACTGGCGAGGGATGGGCATCTTCTGCTTCAGGAGCATTATGATCACACAGCTGATGGTGGCGAGGACCAGGATCCCGCCCAGGACGATCCCTATGGCTTCGGGGACATGGATGCACCACTGGTCGGCCAACAGGCACTTGGTGCTGGACAGGGTCCCGTTGTTGGGTTCTGCCTTCAAACCGAGGATGTGACACATCATGGGGTAGATGTCCACGGTGTTTATTTTGCTGATCTTGATGCCCTTGTGGAATGCGGGTCCGTGGGCAGCTAGGAAAGGATGCATGCTGCGGAGACTGTTATCATAGCCGTGATTTCCCACTGCAAGACAAAAATAAGTGATATTAAAATATTTTTTAAAAATAATATATAAAATAATAAGTCAAATCTAATAATGATGATAATGATGACGATTTTGAAGGGTAACATTTTTAAATATATTAATATTAATAATAGTAAATATATATACACACACACTGTATAATAATAATAATAATTGATGATGATGATAATTATAAAGGGTAAAAAATTTGTATATATATATATATATATATATATACACATACACTGTATATACACACACACCGTATAATAATAATAATGATGATGATGATGATAACAATTATGAAGGGTAAAAAATGTATATATACTATTACTATTAATAATAGTAAATATATATATATATATATAATACACTGTATAATAATAATAAAAAAAATAATAAATGGTTAATATATATTATCAATATTATCATCATCATTAATAAGTAAATATATACGTGTGATTAATTAAAAAAGTAAAAAATATAAATAAATAAAATGATATATAAAGCAAGAAAAAGCAAAAGCGCAGCACTCCTCCAAATACTGAATTTTTTCTTGAATTTACTGGCTCACATCACAGCAACGTTTCTGTCCAACCATAGGACCATTTTCAGGCTTAGTGATACAATCCAAGAGGAGGGTATATATACTCAAACATATGTGATCAGTGAATCATCAATTAATTAATTCATATATATCATACAAAAAATCTCATAGTGCATACAGAGTTAAAATACAGCTTAAAGGGGTACTCCGGTGAAAACCTTTTTTCTTTTAAATCAACTGGTGGCAGAAAGTTAAACATATTTGTAAATTACTTCTATTAAAAAATCTTAATCCTTCCAGTACTTATTAGCTGCTGAATGCTACAGAGGAAATTCCTTTCTTTTTGGAACACTGATGACATCACGAGCACAGTGCTCTCTGCTGACATCTCTGTACATTTTAGCAACCGTGCATAGCAGATGTATGCTAAGGGCAGCATGGTGGCTCAGTGGTTAGCACTGCTGCCTTGCAGTGCTGGGGACTTGGGTTCAAATCCCACTAAGGACAACAATAAATAAAGCATTACTATTATTAAAATAACGTCAGCAGAGAGAACTGTGGTCGTGATGTCATCAGAAAGCATTCCAAAAAGAAAAGAATTTCCTCTGTAGTATTCAGCAGCTAATAAGTACAGGAAGGATTAAGATCTTTTAATAGAAGTAATTTACAAATATGTTTAACTTTCTGCCACCAGTTGATTTAAAAGAAAAAAGGTTTTCACCTTTCACAGACATTAATAACACACCTGTAGAATTAATAATTAATATGGGAGATACCTGTGTATGTATATATATATATATATATATATATATATATGTTTATTTATTTTTTCAATAAAAAATGCACACCTGCCGATCTTGCAGCCTTGCCCCCCCCCCTCACACAGAGACCTAACTAGAGCTAAATAATCATTTTACAATGGCGACAATTACTAATAGGTAAGAAGAAAATAATATATATATATATAATGCACTATAGGGAACATTTATTAAAACCTGTGCAGAGGAAAAGTTGACCAGTTGCAGATAGCAACCTATTAGATCGCTTATTTCATTTTTAAAAAGGTGTTTGAAAAATTAAAGAAGCGGTTGCCATGGGCAACTGCACCACTTTTCCTCTGCACAGGTTTTAATAAATCTTACCCTACTTGTCACAGAAATAGTGTAAAAAAAATAAATTCAAATGGGTTTTCCAGCATTTATAATATGGTGTTTGGGCAGGGGGGAAAATAGACAGACAGCGTGACATCACGTCTCCGGCTGCCCAAACCCAGCATTCTAAACACATCATTTAGAATGCCAGGTGGGGCACGGGTGCTGCAAGGAAATAACAGAGGGTCCCAGCAGCTGGACCCCCGCAATCAGACATCTTATCCCCTATCCTCTGGATAGGGGTTAAGATGTGTGTGGGCGGAGTACCCCTTTAAGTCAATGTTCTGTGTTGGGGTCTCTCGGGGGGGCCTTCAGCCTCAGTATTGCAGAACTCTGCCTTCCCATTGTCAGAGGGGATGTATCCTAATAGTGAGGCACATATTCATGAAATGTCTGAGCTGCCCACAGTCCTTACTGGGTTGTCTGACCTTGAAACCTATTTTCGAGTGTCCTATAAATTAACATACCGTATACTTTCTGTGGTCTTTTACGCTTCTCTTCTGCTGTTGATGCAAACTGTCTGCTCTGTTGTCTTCATTCCTGTCTGGTGTACATACTTCCTGTTGTACACTCTAGCTGGGAATCCAGCCATCTCTATCTTCCTCCCACTACACCTACTAGGCTGTAACCCCTCCCACATGGAGGTAGTAGGAAAAATTTGAATTCGAATTCCCGGCTAGAGTGTACACAGGAACAGGAAGCCCATTACAGGATGTGCACCAAACAGGAATTTGAGCTACTGAGGGCAAAAGAGCAGATAGTTTGCATCGAAAGCAAAACAAAACCCCAATAGTTTGTAAAAAGTTGCAATAAAAATTATTAGTAAAATAACTTTATTTACCGATATATATTATTTTATTAGACAGTTAAAAATGGGTTTAAAGCTGAACTGTCATCATATTTTGACCCCCCCCCCCCAGACCACTATAATGGTGTTCCAGATGATTATAAGGTGAATGCAGCCATACCTTTATTGCTGATTGTTCTTCTTTTCTTATTCTTACTAATTAAAACCTTTTATCCAAAAGTCAGGCGTGGCATGGGGTTCGCCAAGCCCCGCGGCCGCCACGCATATCCTACCTTCCAGCGCTGGGACCGCTGTGTCTTATTACACAGTGCATCCACAGCGCATGCGCCCGGCACGTCGGCTCAAACGTGCGCGCACCGCCGCGTCCTAAATTGACCGAGCGAGCTCTCCCGATGTCTGTGCGAATGTGCTGTAATACAGGCAGTGAGCGGATGAGCGTCTGCCTCTAGTACAGCACATGCGCACCAAGCGCACAGACGTCGGCAGCAAGCGCTTGCTCTGTCAACTAGGGTGCGGCGGTGCGCGCACGTTAGAGCCGACGGGCCGGGCACATGTGCTGTGTAGTAAGACACAGTGGTCCCAGCGCTGGAAGGCAGGATATGCGTGGCGGGGTTTGGCGAACCACAAGCCTCGCCTATCCGACTGTGCCTGACTTTTGGAATAAAAGGTTTTTATTAGTAAGAAGAACAGCAATAAAGGTATGGCTGCAGTCACCTTATAATCATCTGGAACACCATTATAGTGGTCTAGCGGGTCAAAATATGATGATGTGGTGTTGACCACGCTGATGACCTCACCCGGCTATGGTGGCATGCTGCGGCACATGGGTGGCATAACCGCAACTTCACGTCTCTATAGGAAATGGACTATGGATTCTCAGGTTTGTGGCTCAGAACAGTTGTCACTTTCCTTTCCCTACTACTCTTTGCAAGTATCTGAGACAGTGTTTTCCAACCAGGGTACCTCCAGCTGTTGCAAAACTACAACTCCCAGCTTGCCCGGACAGCCTTCGGCTGTCCGGGCAAGCTGGGAGTTGTAGATTTGCAACAGCTGGAGGCACCCTGGTTGGGAAACACTAATCTGCAAATACATAAATGAACATAAATGCATACACACAGGAGACGTCTTACATGACACATTAGAGGACGCATTCTGCACTATACTCCAGCCCTCGTCCGCCACCATGATGATAGGCTGGATGCGCTTGTTATGCTTGTAGTGGTATCGCTCCGGGATGTCTTCTTTAAGGTAGACCGTCATGTGATCGCTGCAGTTTTTCAGCAGGTTGTAAACTAATTTTGTATCTAGAAAACAGAGGACAAATGTATTATCGGATGAAGCCTTCAAATATCCCATATGCAGCAGAGCTGGATTTGTCTTATGACGGGATGTCTTACAGCAGTTATCATTGCTTCATAATATATTGAATACATGTTCTTACAGGCGTCGTACACATTAGATCAGTGTTTCCCAACCAGCGTGCCTCCATCTACTGCAAAACTGCAACTCCCAGCATTCCCGGACAGCCATTGGCTGTCTTTATCAAACAAAGCGGAGCGTAAAAGAGGTGAGATTTATACCATCCCAGCCCAAAAGTGATCGATTGAGGGGTATTCCTGAGCAGGGTTTACATGTCCCTATTTGGGCTCTTAAAATGGTGGGGATAATCTTTCTAATGCACTTTGTTTAAAAAAAAAAAATGAAAATTAAGTTTTCTATGTTTTATTTGTGTTTAAAAAAAAAGCTGCCACTAGGTGTCTCCCTACTTGTCCAAAGCACATTTCCCCTTCATCTCTTTCACAGACTTTGGACTCCTGGTGGCCTGGCTGAAGTAAAAAAATCAGGAAATGCAGTCTGGAATGCTGTGTGTGTGTGTGTGTGTGCAGCCTTAGCCAATCATAGCTCATCTCACACTGAACTGCTCTGGGCTGTGTGTAGCAGAGTGAGGGAGGAAGTTCTCCCCTGTATGGCTTCAGATGATGTCACGCCTGCTGGGTAACGCCCCTTCCCAGTCTTTGAACCTGACTGAGACTGAGCAGAAAATACAGAGAAATATCAAGGTAGAAAACTAAAAAAAATATTAAAAATAAAGGCAGGGGGTGGTTTATCATGATGGGGGCAGTAAACTGGGAGGATGAGGTACTCTAGTTGGGCGTCCCAGATCACTAATATAGGTATGCACAGGGTTGGACTGTAGGGGTCGGTTTCTCCTCCAGCTTCTGATATTTGTCCCAGTGAATAGTGCATGAGCACTCACACTCACCTTGAAGGGGCAATACGGCTGCAACCGGTGTTGAATCCACCAGTGTGTAGTTTCCTCGACCAATACAGCCATCAAGGACAATAACTCGGTCCTCCGAGCACTGGGCCATTCCATGGTCACTGGTGATTATAACGTTAACTGTATCCCACAGCTTGGACTCTTTCAGCTTGGCCACCAAGTATCCTATATTTTTGTCCACATTATTCAAAGTATCAGTCATGTTTTTGTTTTCTGGTCCATAAATGTGTCCACTCTTGTCAGGTTCTTCAAAATACAAAGTTGCAAAGTTGATTGGGTCATCGGTCCTGGTGAACCATGAGGTGATGTTATTCACTCTCTCCTCAAAAGGCACGTTACTGTTGTATGGTAAAAAGTTATGGTTGGTGATGTTCTGGATGGTCACATCACTCCCTGGCCACATGGCAGAGCCGCTCTTCTGCCCTGCACGTTGGTTTGTCACCCAGATAGGAGTAGCTTCATTCCACCACACTGGGTTGGTCTTGGAGCTGATATCGGTAACGCGGAATGTCAGGTTAGTGTCTTTGTCATACATTGCATTGGCAACAATCCCATGACTCTCGGCATATAGACCGGTCACGATGGAGTAATGGTTAGGGAAGGTCTTTGTGATGAAAACGTTTTCGACATCTTTCACCAATACGCCATCACTGATGAACTCTTCAAGGTTGGGAAATGAGTGGTTTAGTAAATAGTCCGCTCTGAATCCATCAAAGGACACAAGGATTAACCGGGAGAGGGGTGATTCTCCGGAGCACACAATGATCCCGTGCAACAGAGATAGCGTCAACGTCAATGTGTGCATTCTGAATGTCCGTCCAGAATAGTTCACCTGGAAAAGAAAACCAAAGGTAAATCATTTGTAGAGAATTGCCTAAATCACAACCACTACATAGTCATTCTAGATGCCCAAAGCCCATCCATTACATACACATTCTTTTTGCCCTGCTCAGATCCTTTACATACACATTAGAGATGACCAGCTCATAAAGAATGTAAATATCCAACTTACACTGTTATATACTTATCCTACATGCCCAGTCAACACCCATAACTTTACTCAATCTAGTTGCCCAACTTATACACATTACATACTTATTCTAGATGCCTAACTTGCACCCATTACATACACATTATAGATGCCCCACTCATAACCATAACATACTGATTGTAGATGTCTTACACACAACCATTACATACTCATTCTAGATCCCCATTTACAGTCATTCCCTAGTCATTTTAGATACCCAACTCACAAACATCACAGACTCCTTCTAGATCATCAACACACATCCATTACATGCTCATCCTAGATGCCCCAATTCACAGCCATTCCCCAGTAATTCTATGTACCCAGCTCACTCTACATGCCCAGTCAACATCCTTAACCTACTCAATCTATATGCCCGCTCACAACCATATTCTAGAAGTGCTATACACATCCTTTACATACTCATTTTAGATGCCCCACTCACACCCATTTAAAGGGGTACTCCACTCCCCCAGCATCCGGAACATTTTTTTCCGAACACTGGGTGCAGGCGTAGTGACATCACGACCACGCCCCCTTGTGGCGTTACACCATGTCCCCTCAATGAAAACCTATGGGAGGGGACGTTGCAGCTGCCACGCCCCCTCCCATAGACTTGCATTGAGGGGCGTAGCGTGGTGTCACGAGGGGGCATGGGCGCGACGTTACAACCCCGCAGCCCGCACCCAGCGGTGCAGGGCCGGGGCGGTGCGGTGGGGGGCCGGGGTGGTGCGGTGTACGACGCGGTGCAGCGGGTCGGTCGCGGTGCGGTGGGAGCAGTGGCGGTGATAGGACTCAGGACCCCGGACAGGCAGGGGGAGAGAAGCGGGTGGCGGCAGCAGCCTATGGCACCGCAAAAGCCACTGCAGTGCATTGATTTAAAGTGCCCGCTTTAAATCAATGATCTGCAGCGGTGTCGCGGGGGGATAAATAGCCAATAACTTATCGGCTACCGGCTCTAATCTCCACCGATTATCGGTATCGGTCCTAAAAAAAAACGATATCGGTCGATCCCTACTTAACACCCCACAGGTGTTTGACGAATTTTCAATAAAGTTAGATGTGAAAATGAAAAAATTTATTTTTTTCACTAAAATGCTGATGTTACCCCAAATTTTTCATTTTCACAAGG
Organism: Hyla sarda; assembly: GCF_029499605.1. NCBI lineage: Eukaryota > Metazoa > Chordata > Amphibia > Anura > Hylidae > Hyla > Hyla sarda. The sequence continues at coordinate 24,855,259 of NC_079191.1, forward strand.
AGTAATAGGTGAAAATGTCCCCCAAAATTTGAAACCCCATTTCTCTCGAGTAAGGAAATACCTCATATGTGGATGTAAAGTGATCTGTGGGTGCACTAGAGCAGTGTTTTTCAACCACTGTGCCGTGGCACACTAGTGTGCTGTGACATAGTGTACGGTGTGCCGTGGGAAAAACACCCACCGGGTGTTTTTGCTGCGGGACATCTCTGTGTCCCGAAAGTTGCTTTCGGGACACAGGGATGCCTACTTTAAAAACGCGGGGACCGCCGGGAGGTAGCGCACGCAGGGACGTCACTGACGTCCCATGCGTGCGCCCATAGCAACAATCGCGGAGGACCGGAGCAGCGAGGAGGACGCGCGCTGTCAACTTGGTAATTGTTACCAGCGGCACGTCTCCTTCGGTGTTCCGAGCACCGCTCCTCCGGTCCCGGGACCTACTGCTATAGCCGGACCGGAGGAGCGGTGCTCGGAACACCGAAGTGGGGCAGTACACAGGCATACAGCCTTCAGTAATACACTGTATGGCTGAAGGCAGTATGTCTGTGGGGGAACTATACTGCACCTAATGTGGGGGAACTATACTGCACCTAATGTGGGGGAACTATACTGGACCTAATGTGGGGGGACTATACTGGACCTAATGTGGGGGAACTACAACCTAATGTTGGGGAACTACAACCTAATGTGGGGGTAACTATACTGCACCTAATGTGGGGGGACTATATTGGACCGAATGTGGGGGGACTATACTGCACCTAATGTGGGGGAACTATACTGGACCTAATGTGGGGGAACTATACTGGACTTAATGTGGGGGACTATACTGGACCTAATGTGGGGGAACTACAATCTAATGTGGGGGTAACTATACTGCCAACCTAATGTGGGGGTAACTATACTGCCAACCTAATGTGGGGGTAACTATACTGCCAACCTAATGTGGGGGTAACTATACTGCCAACCTAATGTGGGGGTAACTATACGGCCAACCTAATGTGGGGGTAACTATACGGCCAACCTAATGTGGGGGGAAATAAGATATATGCAAGATAAGATATATGCAGTGTGCATAGGAATTTGTTCATAGTTTTTTTTTTTCTCGTCAACCTCGGTAGGGGTACCCCGCGGGAAAAAAAATTTCCGAGGTGTGCCCCGACCCTAAAAAAGGTTGGGAAACACTGCACTAGAGGGCTCAGAAGGGAAGGAGCGACATTGGGCTTTTGGAAAACAAATTTTGATTAAATGGTTTTTGGGGGGCATGTCACATTAAGGAAAAACACCCCACATGGCATACTGTTTGGGAAACCAAACCCCTCAAGGAAAGTAACAGGGGTACAGTGAGCATTTACACCCCACTGGCGTTTGACAGATCTTTGGAACAGTGGGCTGTCCAAATGAAAAATTACATTCTTCGTTTTCACGGACCACTGTTACAAAAATCTGTCAGACACCTGTGGGGTGTAAATGCTCACTGTACCCCTTATTACATTCCATGAGGGGTGTAGTTTCAAAAATGGGGTCACCTGTGAGTATTTATTTATTTTGCGTTTGTCAGAACCGTTGTAACTAGCAGGCAACCCTGTGCAAATCACCAGTTTAGGCCTCAAATGTACATGGTGCGCTCTCACTCCTGAGCCTTGTTGAGCATCCGCAGAGCATTTTACGCCCACATATGGGGTATTTCCCAACTTGGGAGAAATTGTGTTACAAATTTTGGGGGTCTTTATTTCCTTTTACATTCTTATGAAAATGAAAAGAATGGGGCAACACCAGCGTGAAATAAAAAACATTTTTACACTCACATGCTGGTGTAGACCCCAACTTTACCTTTTCATAAGGGGTAAAAGGAGAAAAAGACCCCCAAAATTTGTAGTGCAATTTCCCCCGAGTACGGAAATACTCCATATGTGACCCTATACTGTTGCCTTGAAATACGACAGGGCTTTGAAGTGAGAGAGCCCCATGCGCATATGAGGCCTAAATTAGGGATTTTCATAGGGGTGTACCCGGATGCAAGTGTTTCGCTTGCCTCCTCCACCAAAAATACTGTACATCAGTTTTCCCCAAACAGGGTGCCTCCAGCTGTTGCAAAACTCCCAACATTCCTGGACAGTCAATGGCTGTCCGGCAATACTGGGAGATGTCATTTTGCAACAGCTGGAGGCTCCGTTTTGGAAAAACTGATGTACAAGACTTTTTTTTTTGGGGGGGGGGGGGGGGCACAGTGTAAGGGGGAGTGTAGTGTAGTGTTTTTATGGTACATTCACACAGGCGGAGGTTTACAGTGAGTTTCCCGCTGCAGTGGAAAAATTGGCCGCATCTTGTACTTGAAGTGGGAAACTTGCTGTAAACCCCCGCCTGTGAGAATGTACGTTCGCGTGGGGGGGGGGGGGGGGTGTCAAAACTACAACTCCCAGCATGCACTGACAGACCATGCATGCTGGAAGTTATAGTTATGCAACAGCTAGAGGCACACTGGTTGGGACTGGGAAACACTGAGTAGGTAACAGATTACCGCAGTGTTTCTGCACCACTGTCTGTTCCCTAACTCAGTGTTTCCCAACCCATGTGCCTCCAGCTGTTGCAAAACTCAGTCAGTGCATGCTGGAAGTTATAGTTTTGCTACAGCTGGAGGCACACAGGTTGGGAAACAGACAATGTTTCCCAACCAGTGCACCTCCAGTTGTTGCAATACTACAACTCCCAGCATGCCCAGACAGCCGAAGGGCATGTTGGGAGTTGTAGTTATGCAACAACTGGAGGAGAACAGTTTGGAGTCCACTGTGTAGTGGTCTCCAAACTGTAGCCCTCCAGATGTTGCAAGACTTCAACTCTGAAGGGCCAGATGTTGCCAAAGGCTGTCTGGGCATGCTGGGAGTTGTAGTTTTGAAACTCCTAGATACAGCAGTGAAGATCACTTTACGGCAATCTTCACTGCAGTATCTAGGACCGCTACCTTCACTGCAGTAACCGCCGCCGCTGCCTCCTGCAGCCGCCAGTCCCTGGTCCTCGGTCCGCCGGGACCCAGGTAACCGGCGGTCCCCGCGGCATCCACAGGCCCCCCCACACATTGCCACCATCTTCCCCCCCGCTATGCCCCGACATCCAGGGGCAGGCAGAGTGGGGGAAATGAACATTCCCCCCGCCCCAGCCCTGCAATTGGCCATCAGTTCTGATCGGCCAATCGCAGGGGGATAGGAGGAGGTGGCACCCCTGCCACCTCGCTCCTATCCTTTAGGATGATCGGAATAAAATAAAATATCTCCGGTCATTTTCCTGTGTGTACTAGTACAGAATCTGTATTTAGTAGAGTGTTGTATATCTGGAGATTACTATTAGTATACGCTCTGTACTGCTGTATATGTATAGTTTGTAGTTGATTTTATCTGTAGTGTCAGATCTTCTCTTTTTAATCTTATTATACATTTCCTCTCACGTGTACTCAGCAACATGGCCCGCGGGGCGTAAACTGCTGGGGAGGCGCGCGCCTTACTGGCATCTGCTTCTGAAAGACATAACTATCCTCTAGTGCAGTGTTTACCCACCAGGGTGCCTCCAGCTGTTGCAAAACTACAACTCCCAGCATGCCCGGACAGCCTTCGGCTGTCCGGGCATGCTGGGAGTTGTAGTTTTGCAACAGCTGGAGGCACACAAGAGATTGCCATAGACGTTAGGCCCCAATTCCAGAGGTGGCCGATGTAAGCAGAAATTCCGTAGTGTGAACTGGGCCTAACTTTTTGGATCCTATAAGGGAAACCCCCCGAGAACTACAAACCCCAAGTCCCTGAATACACTTTAGGTGCTTTTTTTTTGCTGATTAGTTGGTTTACTTAAAGGGGTACTCCAACGTCAGATAAAAGAAATAAACGCGGCAGAAGCATATAGCATTGTTTACCTGTCTGCCCCCAGTTCTGAAACCAACAAAAATCTCCCTCTTAGTCCTGTACTTCCTGGTTGAGCAGTTGCTCAGTACTACAATTCCCAGAATGCATTGCTTTCCCTCAGCCCTCAGAGTACCACAGCACTCCTGCCAGTTCCCTGTCCACAGCTGTTGCAGAAGATCTAATTTCTCAGCAGACTATCACACAATCAGCGAAATTGCAGCACCTGCTGTATTCATTCCCTGTCTGCTTCTCTGCCTGTGGAATTTTTCAGCACAAGGCAGCATGCTGAAACCACACTTCAATCTCCCAAAATGTTCCAATAAAGATGTAAATGTGTATATGAAAGAAATAGTGATGTAGGCTGGAAAGGCAGGTCAGAGGTAGTGACACTGCCTAGGGGTGGGGCTAGAGCTTGGAGACAAGATCCAGCCACGCCTCCTCAGACAGCTGGGAAGCTGCTGAGACAACACCACCCTGACAACAAGAGGACTACACAACTCCCTGACAGGAGAAAGAGGGAGGAGTCAGGGAACTGGAGAAGACACCACACTGACAATAAGAGGACTACACAATTTCCTGTAAGGAGAGAGGCAGGAACCAGGGAGTTGACGAGACAACACTGACAATGGGAGGACTACACAACTTCCTGTCAGGAGAGTGGAAGGAGTCGGGAGCTAATGAGACAACACCACACTAACAATGAAAGGACTACACAACTTCCTGTCAGGAGAGAGGAAGAAGTCGGGAGCTAATGAGACAACATCAAACTAACAATGAAAGGACTACACAACTTCCTGTCAGGAGAGAGGAAGGAGTCGGGAGCTAATGAGACAACACCACTAGTAACAATGAAAGGACTACACAACTTCCTGTCAGGAGAGAGGAAGGAGTCGGGAGCTAATGAGACAACACCACACTAACAATGAAAGGACTACACAACTTCCTGTCAGGAGTGAGGAAGGAGTCGGGAGCTAATGAGACAACATCACACTAGTAACAATGAAAGGACTACACAACTTCCTGTCAGGAGAGAGGAAGGAGTCGGGAGCTAATGAGACAACACCACACTAACAATGAAAGGACTACACAACTTCCTGTCGGGAGATAGGAAGAAGTCGGGAGCTAATGAGACAACACCACACTAACAATGAAAGGACTACACAACTTCCTGTCAGGAGAGAGGAAGGAGTCGGGAGCTAATGAGACAACACCACACTAACAATGAGAGGACTACACAACTTCCTGGCAATTTGTGAAAACATTATATTTGTAAGTTTTATTAAATAGAAATTTTGTTTTTAATCCAGAATACCCCTTTAAGAATAGCTGAGACCAACACCGCACACAACCAGGAGGTGTTTTCAGAAGAATTCACCTTTAACTAAAAAAATTTAATAAAAATAAAAAACAGGACCCACAGTTCAAATGATTTTAATAGGAATTGGCTTATAATAAAAGACCCTTAGCCCCCGGGGCTAATAATAAAACACCCTTGGCCCCCGGGGCCCCTATAATCATGTGAGGGCCCTTCACCTTATATCCCTTGGAGACGTACAGTATATGTGTTTATTATCCTGGGTCAAGGTGACAATGACGTCACTGCCCTGCCCTTATCTCCAGGAAGGAAGTGACAAGGTTTCCAACGGCTGTCCGGGCATGCTGGGAGTTGTAGTTTTGCAACAGCTGCAGGCACCCTGGTTGGAAGCCCATCCATGCTCCATGTAGTTTAGCAAGAGAGACATAGAAACCAACACAATGCACACAACCCAGTGTGAACAGGATCCAACAGTTTCTAACCACCCGCAGTCACGTGACGTCTTTTGAATATAACTTTAAATCCAAACTGGAATTATGCAACGGCCACAGGAAAAACCAGTATATAACGTATTGTTGTCTCCTCCGTCACCTTAATAAGCGGATACAAACCCCGCCCACACACCGGGCGTCACCTGTCAGGACAGACCCCCCCCCCGGACAGGTAAAAAACGCGGTGGTCGTACACACTGATACGTATATACTCACAGAAAACGCAGACACTCCCGTCCCCTCCCAACTCCGGAGACTACTACAGCAGCCGAGCACAAGGGGCGTGGCCTCCAGGCGCGGCCCGTCAGGAGCCTGCGTGTGATTGGCCGACAGGAGATGACGTCTTTGACGCCGCACGCGGAAGGTGCGATTGACAGCGGCTTGTGTTGTGGGCACGTGACGCGACCGGTGACGTCACGGCGTCCTTGTAGTCCGATTGAGGGGATGGATGTGTGTGAACGGGTACCTGGTATTGACCGTTCATATAAGTCTGAATGGGAGGTTATATGTAACCAGACAGGGGGAGTTTTACTCTTTACAACGTTGACTTCACGGGTTAAAGGGTAAAACATGATAAATCAAAAAAATTATAAATAAATAATCATTCAATAGATTTGTATTTTTTTTACATTTGTATTTAAGACATTTGTATTTAATGAATGCATTTATTAAATTTACAAAGAAAAAAATTCAATACATTTGTATTTAATCTTATTAATTATTATGTAAAAAAAAACTATATATATTAAGTTATTATTAATTATAATAATTTTTTATATTAAATTATTGTTAATATTAATTAGGTTATGTAACCGGACAGGGGGAGTTTAACCCTTTAACCCATTGAGTTCATGGGTTAAAGGGTAAAACATGATAAATAAATAAATAAATAAAATTATAAATAAATAAATTATCATTTAATAAATTTGTATTTTTTAAAATTTGTATGTAATGAATTTGTATTTAATAAATACATTTATGAAATTTCGAAATAAATTTCTAAATAAAAAATTCAATAAATTTGTATTTTTTTATTATTTGTATTTAATAAATTTGTATTTAATAAATGCATTTATTAAATTTATAAAGAAAAAAAATTCAATACATTTGTATTTAATCTTATTAATTATTATGTAAAAAAATCTATATTAAGTTAACTATTAATTATAATTATTTTTAATATAAAATTATTGTTAATATTAATTAGGTTATGTAACCAGACAGGGGGAGTTTTACCCTTTAACCCGTTGAGTTCACGGGTTAAAGGGTAAAACATGATAAATAAATAAAAATTATAAATAAATAAATTATCATTCAATAAATTTGTATTTTTTTTAAATTTGTATGTAATGAATTTGTATTTAATAAATAGATTTATGAAATTTCGAAATAAATTTGTAAATAAAAAATAAAAAATTCAATAAATTTGTATTTTAATATTACCGTAATTATTATGTAAAAAAACATATTAAATTATTATTAATTATAATTATTTTTATATTAAATAATTGTTAATTATTATTAATTAAGTTATGCAACCAGACAGGGGGATTTCTACCCTTTTAACCCGTTGAGTTCACGGGTTAAAGGTTAAAACATGATAAATAAATCAAAAATTAATAAATTATCATTCAATAAATTTGTATTTTTTTATTATTTGAATTTAATAAATTTGTATTTAATAAATGCATTTATTAAATTTATAAAGAAAAAAAATTCAATACATTTGTATTTAATCTTATTAATTATTATGTAAAAAAATCTATATTAAGTTAACTATTAATTATAATTATTTTTAATATAAAATTATTGTTAATATTAATTAGGTTATGTAACCAGACAGGGGGAGTTTTACCCTTTAACCCGTTGAGTTCACGGGTTAAAGGGTAAAATATGATAAATAAATAAAAAAAATATATAAATAAATAAATTATCATTCAATAAATTTGTATTTTTTAAAATTTGTATGTAATGAATTTGTATTTAATAAATACATTTATTAAATTTCTAAATACATTTCTAAATAAAAAATTCAATACATTTGTATTCAATATTACCGTAATTATTATGTAAAAAACATATATTAAATTATTATTAATTATAATAATTTTTTATATTAAATAATTGTTAATTATTATTAATTAAGTTATGGAACCAGACAGGGGGAGTTTCACCCTTTAACCCGTTGAGTTCATGGGTTAAAGGGTAAAACATGATAAATAAATAAAAAAAATATATAAATAAATAAATTATCATTCAATAAATTTGTATTTTTTTAAATTTGTATGTAATGAATTTGTATTTAATAAATACATTTATGAAATTTCTAAATAAAAAAAAAATTCAATAAATTTGTATTTTAACCCCTTAACGACGCAGGACGTATATTTACGTCCTGCGCCGGCTCCCGTGATATGAAGCGGGGTCGCAGCGCGACCCCGCATCACATCGCGTCGGTCCCAGCGCTCATCAACGGCCGGGACCCACGGCTAATACCACACATCGCCGATCGCGGCAATGTGTGGTATTAACCCTTTAGAAGCCGCTGTCAAAGCTGACCGCCGCTTCTAAAGCGAAAGTGAAAGTATCCCGGCTAGTCAGGCTGGCTGTTCGGGGCTGAACAGCTTGCAGGACACCAGGAGGGCCCTTACCTGCCTCCTTGGTGTCCGATCGGCGAATGACTGCTCCATGCCTGAGATCCAGGCAGGAGCAGTCAAGCGCCGATAACGCTGATCACAGGCGTGTTAATATACACCAGTGATCAGCATAGGAGATCAGTGTGTGTAGTGTTATAGGTCCCTATGGGAGAGATCAGTGTGTGCAGTGTTATAGGTCCCTATGGGAGAGATCAGTGTGTGCAGTGTTATAGGTCCCTATGGGAGAGATCAGTGTGTGCAGTGTTATAGGTCCCTATGGGACCTATAACACTGCAAAAAAAAGTAAAAAAAAAAGTGTTAATAAAGATCATTTAACCCCTTCCCTAATAAAAGTTTGAATCACCCCCCTTTTCCCATGAAAAAAATAAAACAGTGTAAATAAAAAATAAATAAACATATGTGGTATCGCCGCGTGCGTAAATGTCCGAACTATAAAAATATATCATTAATTAAACCGCACGGTCAATGGCGTACGTGCAAAAAATTACAAAAAGCGTATTTTGGTCACTTTTTATACTATTAAAAAATGAATAAAAAGTGATCAAGAAGTCCGATCAAAACAAAAATCATACCAATAAAAACTTCAGATCACGGCGCAAAAAATGAGTCCTCATACCGCCCTGTACGTTGAAAAATAAAAAAGTTATAGGGGTCAGAAGATGACATTTTTAAACGTATAAATTTTCCTGCATGTAGTTATGATTTTTTCCAGAAGTACGACAAAATCAAACCTATATAAGTAGGGAATCATTTTAACCGTATGGACCTACAGAATAATGATAAGGTGTAATTTTTACCGAAATATGCACTGCGTAGAAACGGAAGCCCCCAAAATTTACAAAATGGCGTTTTTTCTTCGATTTTGTCACACAATGATTTTTCTTTCTATTTCGCCGTGAATTTTTGGGTAAAAGGACTAATGTCACTGGAAAGTAGAATTGGTGACGCAAAAAATAAGCCATAATATGGATTTTTAGGTGAAAAATTGAAAGGGTTATGATTTTTAAAAGGTAAAGAGGAAAAAACGAAAGTGCAAAAACGGAAAAACCCTGAGTCCTTAAGGGGTTAATATTACCGTAATTATTATGTCAAAAAATATATTAAATTATTATTAATTATAATAATTTTTTATATTAAATAATTGTTAATTATTATTAATTAAGTTATGCAACCAGACAGGGGGAGTTCTACCCTTTAACCCGTTGAGTTCACGGGTTAAAGGGTAAAACATGATAAATAAATAAAAAATGAATAAATTATCATTCAATAAATTTGTATTTTTTTATTTGTATTTAATAAATTTGTATTTAATAAATAAATGTATTAATACATTTATAAATACATTTAAGAAATAAATAAATTAAATATTATGTAAAAAATATATATAAAATTATTATTCATTATAATAATTTTTTATATTAAATTATTGTTAATTATTATTAAATTATATATTCATTATTATTATTATATTATTATTAAAGGAAAACTGTAGAGGTATATAACTGATCCCCTATCCATCGGACCCATTGAGTTCACGGGTTAAAGGGTAAAACATGATAAATAAATAAAAAAAATTTAATAAATAAATTATCATTCAATAAATATTTTTTTTTATTATTTGTATTTAATAAATTTGTATTTAATAAATAAATGTATTAATACATTTATAAATACATTTAAAAAATAAATAAATGAAATACATTTGTATTTAATCTTTATTTAAAGTTAAATAAATAAATTATCATTCAATAAATTTGTTTTTTTAATTTGTATTTAATAAATGTGTATTTAATAAATAAATGTATTAATACATTTATAAATAAATTAAAAAAATAAATAAATTAAGTAAATTTGTATTTAATCTTATTAAATATTATGTTAAAAAAATATATATTGGGGGGGGGGGGGGTGTCGGCCGTCGCGTCATGCTGGGAACAGACACGTCCCCTTCCAGCGCACTGCCAGGGCCCCATACAGGAGATCGCGGGGGGCCCCAGAGGTCGCCCCCCCCCCTCCGCGATCTATAGCCTATCCATCGGAGAGGAGATAAGGTATATACCACTACAGTTTTCCTTTTTTTTTTTCTGGCTCAAGTTTCTTTCTTCCTTACCTTCTAAGACCCCTAACTTTTTTAACCCCTAACTGACAAAGTTGTATTAGGGCTTATTTTCTGCGTGAAGAGTTGTACTTTCCACTGATACACCTATTTTTGTTATCATACAATGTAATACGAAGGCAGAAAAAAATTATATATAGGGCAAAATTGAAAAAATATGGAATTACATGATTGTGTAGGGTAATATTTTTTTCGCAGTTCAAAATATGGTTAATCTGACATTCCAGATTTATTCTATGGCTCAGTATGATTCCAATGATACCAAACTTGAATAATTTTTTTTTTTTCGTTTTAGGTTAAAAAAAAAAAAAAAACTAAGAAAACTTGAAAAAGAAACTTGTTAGTCATGTTCTTACCCCTTTAAAGGTGCAAGTAGTTTACATATTTTTAAAGTAGTGAAATAAAATAAAACCTACATAAATTGAGTATCCCTGTAACCGTATGGACCTACACAATAAAGATAAGGTGTCATTTTTACCGAAAAGTGCACTGCGTAGACACGAAAGCCCCCAAAATTACAAAATGGTGTTGTTGGTTTTTTTTTTTCACCCCCACATATAATTTTTTGTTTGGTTTCACTGCAGATTTTGTTATATAATAAGTGATGTCATTACAAAGTACAATGGGTGACGCAAAAAACAAGCCCTTATATGGGTTTGTAGGTGCAAAATTTAACGCGTTATGATTTTTAGAAGGTGAGGAGGAAATAAAAGGGCAAAAACAAAAGTTGTCCTGGTCCTTAACGACGCAGGACGTATATTTACGTCCTCCGCCGGCTGTCACGATATGACGCGGGGTCACGCGGTGTCCCCGCGTCATATCGGGTCGGTCCCGGCGGCTATCAACGGCCGGGACCTGCGGCTAATACAGGACATCACCGATCGCGGTGATGTCCTGTATTAACCCTTCAGACGCGGCGATCAAAGCTGACCGCCGCGTCTGAAGTGAAAGTATCCCGGCTGCTCAGTCGGGCTGTTCGGGACCGCCACAGTGAAATCGCGGTGTCCCGAACAGCTTACAGGACACCGGGAGGGACCTTACCTGCCTCCTCGGGGTCCGATCGACGAATGACTGCACCGTGCCTGAGATCCAGGCAGGAGCAGTCAAGCGCTGATAACACTGATCACAGGCGTGTTAATACACGCCAGTGATCAGCATGAGAGATCAGTGTGTGCAGTGTTATAAAGGTCATTTAATAAAGGGGTTAATAAAGGTCATTTAACCCCTTCCCTAATAAAAGTTTGAATCACCCCCCTTTTCCCATAAAAGAAATAAAACAGTGTAAATAAAAAAAAAATAAACATATGTGGTATCGCCGCATGTGTAAATGTCCGAACTATAAAAATATATCATTAATTAAACCGTACGGTCAATGGCGTACGTGCAAAAAAATTCAAAAATCCAAAAAAGCGTATTTTTGGTCACTTTTTATACCATTAAAAAATGAATAAAAAGTGATCAAAAAGTCTGATCAAAACAAAAATCATACCGATAAAAACTTCAGATCACGGCGCAAAAAATGAGTCCTCATACCGCCCCGTACGTGGAAAAATAAAAAAGTTATAGGGGTCAGAAGATGACATTTTTAAACATATAAATTTTCCTGCATGTAGTTATGATTTTTTCCAGAAGTACGACAAAATCAAACCTATATAAGTAGGGTATCATTTTAACCGTATGGACCTACAGAATAATGATAAGGTGTCATTTTTACCAAAATATGCACTGCCTAGAAACGGAAGCCCCCCAAATTTACAAAATGGCGTTTTTTTTTCTATTTTGTCGCACAATGATTTTTTTTCCATTTCGCCGTGAATGTTTGGGTAAAATGACTAATATCACAGGAAAGTAGAATTTGTGACGCAAAAAATAAGCCATCATATGGATTTTTAGGTGGAAAATTGAAAGGGTTATGATTTTTAAAAGGTAAGGAGGAAAAAACGAAAGTGCAAAAACTGAAAAACCCTGAGTCCTTAAGGGGTTAAGGGGTACTCCGCTGCTCTGCGTTTGAAACAAACTGTTCCGAAAGCTGGAGTCGGCATCGGGAGCTTCTTTTGTCATAGCCCCGCCCCCTCATGATGTCACCCTCCCCGCCCCCTCAATGCAAGTCTATGGGAGGGGGCGTGACAGCCGTCACGCCCCCTCCCATAGACTTGCATTGAGGGGGCAGGGCATGATGTCACGAGGGGGAGGGGCTATGATGTCACAAGCCCCTGGCGCCGGCTCCAGCGTTCGGAACAGTTTGTTCCAAACGCTGACCAGCGGAGTACCCTGTTAAGGGGTTAGGGCTATTGTTTGCATTTTTAGGGGTGTACTTTGAGACATAACGCGGATATATTACTCCTTAAAATAACAATTATTTTACATACTTATTTTTCCTGTTAAAGTTTTTTGAGTTCAATGGGAAAGTGCTGCACCGTTCATATGTAGTTTTATTTTATGGATGTAATTATTACGGTTTTAAAAAAAAGATGGGGGAAGATTATCAAAACCTGTCCAGAGGAAATGTTGCCTATAGCAACCAATTAGTCCAAGGTGTAGACCAGGGTAGGAGCAGCCACTACAGTCCCTGAGCGAGTGGGGAAGGTCCCACTCTCTGTCCAGAGACACCTGGTCAACAATGATTCTCACTCAGGAATGGGTGAGGACACATTTTATATCTCTTTTTTGCGTACTGTACTGTCGGTTCACCATCCATATGAACTGTGTATGTAAAGAGTTGACCTAAATGTTGTGTTTAGCTCCTCTACTAGGGAACTGATCTGTTGATGGTGAAGGTCAACTTTCCGTCATGATCCGCTTTGGACTGTATTGTGCAGATTATTTTATTAGCACATATAATTAAGGGTTAAAGGGGTAGTCCAGTGGTGAAAAACGTATCCCCTATCCTAAGGATAGGGAATAAGTTTGAGATTGCAGGGGGTCCGACCGGCTCTCCGGCTAGATATCGGGTGTCGACCCCCGCACGAAGCGGCGGCTGACACGCCCCCTCAATACATCGCTATGGCAGAGCCGGAGATTGCCGAAGGCAGCGCTCTGGCTCTGCCATAGAGTTGTATTGAGGGGGCGTGTCGGCCGCCGCTTCGTGTGGGGGTCGACGCGCCCCCTTCGCGCGGGCTGCCGTACAGGAGATCGCGGGGGCCCCAGCGGTCGGACCCCCCACGATCTGCAACTTATCCCCTATCCTTAGGATAGGGGATAAGTTGTTCACCATTTGTTCACTACTGGACTACTCCTTTAAGTAGTGTACAGCACTCCTTTATATAAGAATAGTTTTATGTATTCTTGTGGAGTATTATACACATCATTAGACCCTGATAATGATCATTAGTGGATGAGCTGTAGTCACCAGTCAGTCTAGTCTGTCGGGTTAGTTCAGTCCTATGTTTGCTCAACAATCATGGCATTATGACATTCCTTCACGTAAAGCTGAGGCAGCTCAATACTGATCATGGTTACTAGCTCATACTGGTGATCTCCCGATATACAGTGGGGCAAAAAAGTATTTAATCAGCCGCTTTAAAAGATGAGAGAGGTCTGCAATGTTCATCATAGGTATACCTCAACTATGAGAGACAGAATGGGGGAAAAGAATACAGGAAATCACATTGTAGGATTTCTAATGAATTAATTTGTAAATTCCTCGGTAAAATAAGTATTTGGTCACCTACAAATAAGCAAGATTTCTTTAAGAGTCTCCTCTGTCATCCACTCTTTACCTGTATTAATGGCACCTGTTTGAACTTGTTATCAGTATAAAAGACACCAGTCCACAACCTCATACAGTCACACTCCAAACTCCACTATGGCCAAGACCAAAGAGCTGTCGAAGGACACCAGAAACAAAATTGTAGACCTGCACCAGGCTGGGAAGACTGAATCTGCAAGAGGCAAGCAGCTTTGTGTGAAGAAATCAACTGTGGGAGCAATTATTAGAAAACAGAAGACATACAAAACCACTGATCATCTCCCTCGATCTGGGGCTCCACGCAAGATCTCACCCCATGGTGTCAAAATCATCACAAGAACGGTGAGCAAAAATCCCAGAACCACATGGGGGGAACTTCTAAATGACCTGAAGAGAGCTGGGACCAAAGTAACAAAGGCTACCATGAGTAACACACTACCCCGCCAGGGACTCAAATCATGCAGTGCCAGACGTGTCCCCTTGCTTAAGCCAGTACATATCCGGCCTGTCTGAAGTTTGCTAGAGAGCATTTGGATGATCCAGAAGAGGATTGGGAGAATGTGATATGGTCAGATGAAACCAAAGTAGAACTTTTTGGTAATAACTCAACCCATCTTGTTTGGAGGAGGAAGAATGCTGAGTTGCATCCAAAGAACACCATACCTACTGTGAAGTAGGGGGGTGGAAACATCATGCTTTGGGGCTTTTTTTCAGCAAAGGGACCAGGATGACTGATCCATGTAAAAAAAAAAGAATGAATGAGGCCATGTATTGTGAGATTTTGAGTGAAAACCTCCTTCCATCAGCAAGGGAATTGAAGTTGAAACGTGGCTGGGTCTTTCAGCATGACAATGATCCCAAACACACAGCCTGGGCAATGAAGGAGTGGCTTTGTAAGAAGCATTTCAAGGTCCTGGAGTGGCCTAGCCAGTCTCCAGACCTCAACCCCATATAAAACCTTTGGAGGGAGTTGAAAGTCCGTGTTGCCCAGCGGCAGTCCCAAAATATCACTGCTCTAAAGGAGATCTGCATAGAGAAATGGGCCAAAATACCAGCAACAGTGTGTGAAAACCTTGTGAAGACTTACAGAAAACATTTGACCTCTGTCATTGCCAACAAAGGGTATATAACAAAGTATTGAGATGAACTTTTGTTATTGACCAAATACTTATGTTCCACCATAATTTGCAAATAAAGTCTTTAAAAATCGGACAATGTGATTTTATGGATTTTTTTTCCAATTATGTCTCTCATAGTTGAGGTTATACCTATGATGAAAATTACAGCCTCTCATTTTTTTAAGTGGGAGAACTTGCACAATTGGTGGCTGACTAAATACTTTGCCCCACTGTATTCCTGTGTAAGGTTAAGTTCACATTGCTGTTGTGCTCTGTCCTGTCAAGGGCCCGTTAGGCTCTCTTTTTGCTCCGAATGGCCCCAAAAATGGGTCGGAGCACAACGGACTCCATCAGGTCCCGGAAGATCACATTGAATTCAATAGGGTCCATTGGGGATCAGGTAATTTACCGGAGTTTAGCATGCGCTATTTTTTTCTATGTTAAACTCCCATCATTCCGAAGAACTTGCCAATGAAGCTCTGTATAACAGAGCCCGGCGGCAATGTAAAGAAGCCCTAATAAATAATACTTATTGTCAAGCCTTCCGCCCTTGAGTGGCCCTTGGGCATTTGATTTATCACCTAGTACCCTCTAAACCCCTTTAAAATGTATACATTTTTCTGTGTGGGATAAGGGGGATATACATTGTGGCTTGTCCACTTGATCTTTTGAAACCCTAGAAACATCCCAGTAAGCCCTAGAAATCACCACTGTCTGCTTATCACCTTCAGAGTTGACTCAATGTGACGGTGTGTCAGTACAACACTTCAGCATGTGGGGGACACATTTTTTTGTTTAGCTTGGAAGCACACTTTTTCTAAAAACCGCCCCGCAACTGTAAGACCTGGACAAACCTCAAAACCTGTATCAGTTACATATAGGAGAAATGTCCGTGCATATGTGAATGACCATCTTCTCTTATGTCTATAGTAGTTATAGAGGAGCCACTCATGAGTGACCACTTAATTTTTAGGGCACGGATTATGTGGGTCCTAGAGATTAGCAATGCATAGACAATCCATTAAAGTTGTGACAACCAGAGGCATAACAAAAAATAAATGCTAGGCCATGGGAAGAACCAGCCTAAACAAGAAGGTTCTTCCCAAGGAAGGGATAACCCAAGATGGAGGTGGTGCCCTATGTGCCCTAATGTGTCCTCAAATGTATATATATATATATATATATATATATATATATATATATATATACTGCTCAAAAAAAATGAAGGGAATACTTAAACTACACAATGTAACTCCAAGTCAATGACACTTCTGTGAAATCACACTGTCCACTCAGGAAGAACACTGATTGACAATCAATTTCACATGCTGTTGTGCAAATGGAACAGACAACAGGTGGAAATTATAGGCAATGAGCAAGACACCCCCAATAAAGGAGTGGTTCTGCAGGTGGTGACAACAGACTACTTCTCAGTTCCTATGCTTCCTGGCTGATGTTTTGATCACTTTTGAATGCTGGCGGTGCTTTCACTCTAGCGGTAGCATGAGACGGAGTCTACAACCCACACAAGTGGCTCAGGTAGAGCAGCTCATCCAGGATGGCACATCAATGCGAGCTGTGGCAAGAAGGTTTGCTGAGTCTGTCAGCGTAGTGTCCAGAGCATGGAGGCGCTACCAGGAGACCGGCCAGTACATCAGGAGACATAGAGGAGACCATAGGAGGGCAACAACCCAGCAGCAGGACCCCTACCTCCACCTTTGTGCAAGGAGGAGCAGGAGGAGCACTGACAGAGCCCTGAAAAATTACCTCCAGCAGGCCACAAATGTGCATGTGTCCACTCAAACGGTCATAAACAGACTCTGTGAGGGTGGTATGAGGGCAGAACGTTTGTCATTTGCCAGAGAACACCAAGATTGGCAAATTTGCCACTGGTGTCCTGCGCTCTTCACAGATGAAAGCAGGTTCGCACTGAGCACATGTGAGAGACATGACAGAGTCTGGAGACGCAGTGGAGAACATTCTGCTGCCTGTAACATCCTCCAGCATGACCGGTTGGAGTGTGTCAGCAGTTCCTGCAAGAGGAAGGCATTGGTGCTATGCACTGGCCCGCCCATTCCCAAGACCTGAATCCGATTGAGAACATCTGGGACATCATATCTCACTCCATCCACAATGCCACGTTGCACCACAGACTGTCCAGGAGTTGGCGGATGCTTTAGTCCAGGTCTGGGAGGACATCCCTCAGGAGATCATCCTCCACCTCATCAGGAGCATGCCCAGGCGTTGTAGGGAGGTCATAAGGGCACGTGGAGGCCCCACACACTACCGAGCCTCATATTGACTTGTTTTAAGGACATAACATCAAGGTTGGATCAGCCCGTAGTGTAGTTTTCCACTGTGATTTTGAGTGTGACTCCATATCCAGACCTCCATGGGTTAATAAATTTGATTTCCATTGATAATTGTTGTGTGATTTTGTTTTCAGCACATTCAACTATGTAAAGACGAAAGTATTTCATATGATTAGTTCATTCAGATCTAGGATGTGTTATCTTAGGGTTCCCTTTATTTTTTTGAGCAGTGTGTGTGTATATATATATATACTTTTTTTTTTTTTTCTGTATATGTAATGTTCTAAAGGAATACAATCACTGATGAATTGGCACAACTGCGAGAGATTGGGTGAATGGGGTAATCTAATGCAAACACCCCTGACATCAATTAGCGGGTGATAAACCAGGTGCCTCTACAGTTCTTGCTCCTGAAGCTTGGACTGTCAGGTTCCATCCCTGCAGCACCACATTCTCCCAGTACAGGAATGTTTTCAGAACATGACTGAAATCAGAGGTACAACAGGGGCCTTTAGCATGTAAGGGGTGCACCCTATTAACCCACTATTTCTTGCTCTTCCATTGGTTTGCTTTTGTCTCTATTGGTGTACTCACTTGTAGTGTGGGTTTCAGGGACAATTCTGATACCAGTCAGCTGGGAGTTGTTGTACTCTAACTGATATGTCACATGGCAGAGTGGTGTAGCTAACCCGGTGTTTCCTTTAACAAAGCTATTATCTTTTGTCTTTTCCCAATGGAAAAAAACAGGAATGAGACCTCTGGGCACTAAGATTTTGTGAAACTTCTTGTGCAACTTTACTAAAACTTCTTTTGCAAATACAGTTGCTTTGGTACAGCTTGAAATGTTACAGATTATTTTTAGCCAGAAGAATGGATATTTGGTCACTGTCCTTTTATATGTTGTTCTTAGCAGCTTTAGGCTAAGTTTCCACTTAGTTTTTGGAAAACTGCCACTGCAGTTTTTGAGCCAGAAGTGGATCCATAAGGGAGGATAAGTATAAGTCCTTCCTTTATATGTCCTATTCCTTTTGAATACATTTATGGCTTTGGCTCAAAAACTGCAGTGGCAGTTTTCCAAAAACTGCCAGAAAAAAACCAAAGTGGAAACTAAGCCTTACTGAATTTAGCATTCTCTGAGGTTCTTTTTATAGACATTACCAAACTCACTCAACTCTGATTCTGTGACACAATACTGGGAAGGATGTATGCAGGGAAGTCTTCATGACATGGCAGCCAAGCGGGACCCGAGAACCACACTGGCGTCACGAACACTAGGGGTTAATACCATCCAGTCCCTGGGGTTAATACCATCTGATCCCACCACTCACACCGCTACACCCGTGGTCCCGCCATTACACCCGGTGGTTCACCACATATGTATAAATGTATGAACACAGCTTGACATAATTTTGTGGGTGCTATCCCCTACTGAAGAGAGTATCCGAAATGTACATGACACTTTTTGTGTTTTCTATTTTTGTTTTTAAGATACATATATGCAGAGGACTATGTCACATATGTTGGACTACGTCGATGACCAGTTTTTTATTCTTTTAATAGAATGGCTAATAAAGTGTACAGGATTTGTCGGTGGTCCCCAGGAGCAATTCCAGCTCATTAAACACAGGGGTAACCTTCAGGTAATCAAACTGCGCAGAGACCGCATGTCGCGACTGAAGATACCTAAAGTGGGCATCCTGAGGGACAGTAAAACGCTCTCTAACCTCAGCAAAGGAAGGGAAGACACAGTCCTCTCCAAACAGATGCATGGCAAATCTGATTCCCCGGGAGCTGCCTCCAACTCCCGTAGGTGGTCCAAATGTGGATTGCCCCACAGGGGTGCTCTTGGAGTAACAACCGGCTGAGGGAAACGTCTGGTAGCCACCGACCAAACCGCAGCCACCGTCTTAATAGGGGACGGCAAAGAGAGAGGGAACATACCTGTATAACGTGTTTTCAGCGTCTCATAAGAGCCCAGGAGAACCCCCGCCAAAGTTGTGAAGGTATTTGAAAGGTCCAGGTCTATCCACCAGGCCACATACACCAGCTGTGGGGCCAGAAAATTATTATGCATATTAGGGGCAGCTAGTCCCCCCCCTCGACTGGAGCAGAGCCTGTCCCAACCTCAGAGGTTTATTCTGCCAGTAGAAGGATCTCAAAGCTCGGTTAAGCTTGACAAAATAAAAAACCCTGGGAGGAATAATAGGGGACAAGTGAAAGAGGTACAGAAACTTGGGGAGAAAGATCATTTTAAAAATATTGACCCTGCCAGCCAAGGACAAGGGCAAGGAGTCCCACGTCTGTAAACAAGTAAGTGTAGTATTAAGTAGGGGATCCAAATTAAGGGCCATAAACTCAGAATTGTTAGGGGACACCTCCACTACCAAGTATTTGAAGCGGGACACTGCTTGTAACCCATTAGGAAGGACAGAAGGCAGAACCCCTGCTCGGGACATGGACATTATGGATGATTTAGCCCAATGAACCCGCAGACCCGAGACCTCCCCAAACCTCTCCAACAGACAAAATAGAGCATCTAGGGAGTTCCCAACATCAGCTAAGTACACTAAGGTATCGTCTGCATATAAAGAATTCTTCTTGGTCAGGGAACCCCTAGCGATCCCCTTAATAGAAGTAGAGGAGCGAACTGCCGCTGCCAGGGGCTCTAAAAAGATCCCACTGGTCGGCACCTTGTAATGTGACTGTAAGCTCCTCTTTATTTCCCTGTTGCATCTCCTATCTGCTCATTCACTTCTGTAGTCGATTCCTTATCTCTTTTTTTTTTTATTGACCTGTCCTATATTATTTTTACTGCCTGTTTGTCAGCCTAATATCCACAGTGTCATGTGAACAGAATCATCACAAGAACCATATAAAAAGCCATGTAAGTGTGACCACAGGCACTGCAAATATCGTGTTCCAGTGGTATTGTCCTGTGGAAGCAGTTAAAGGGTTATTCCAGGAATTTTTTTTATTTGACTATCCTGCAGGGGCTGTAAAGTTAGTGTAGCTCATAATATAGTGTCTGTACCTGTGTGTGACGGTTTTCTCACAATTCTTCTGTGATTTTCACCACGATATTTATTTTTAACAGCATACCAAATTACTGTTGTCTCAGATTTTTCCCTGGTTACAATGCGGCCGAGATTTGACATCACTAGTCAGCTGATGACAGGGAGCCTGTCTGCTTCAATGGGTGGAGCGATCGCTTGGTGGGAGAGAGATCAATCTGCAACTAATGCAACAGCTGTAGGCACCCTGATTGAAAAAAAAAAAGCTAGCCAGTGTGTTATGGTAATCTCACAACATAGCCATTTAGCCCCAAGACAAGCACAGACCCTTCCTAGGCCTGTCCATTACTGCTTGCCAGGTACGTACTAAAATCACCTTATGGTGGATAACCCCTTTAAGATTACCAAAGCCATTATAGCTGTAATGGATCAAGTTACTCATGCTTGCTTACTCTTATGACGTTATCGTAAGAAGACTTGGATGAGCCACACTGTGCGAATTGCAGATTCTCCACAGTAAAGCTCTCCCATACGTAATGGATATTTCCCCATAAAGTTCAGGCTCTAACAGCTCTATCATAGGAGGCCCATATACAGAGGAATCATAGGAACCCCATATACAGTGTGCCCATGACTATACAGTGCCAGATAGTGTCATAAAATTAATTGATAAAAATTTGGAGAAGCTCATTGGAGAAGCTCACAACACCTGTATCTGTCTGCTGTATACACTGCTAAAAAAAATATAGGGAACACTAAGATGACACATCATAGATCTGAATAAATGAACTAATCGTATGAAATACATTCGTCTTTACATAGTTGAATGTGCTGACAACAAAATCACACAAAAATTATCAATGGAAATCAAATGTATCAACCCATGGAGGTCTGGATATGGAGTCACACTCAAAATCAAAGTGGAAAACCACACTACAGGCTGATCCAACTTTATGTAATGTCCTTAACACGTCAAAATGAGGCTCAGTAGTGTGTGTGGCCTCCACGTGCCCGTATGATCTCCCTACAATGCCTGGGCATGCTCCTGATGAGGTGGCAGATGGTCTCCTGAGGGATGTCCTCCCAGACCTGGACTAAAGCATCCGCCAACTCCTGGACAGTCTGTGGTGCAATGTGGCGACGGTGGATGGAGCGAGACATGATGTCCTAGATGTACTCAATCAGATTGAGGTCTGGGGAACGGGCGGGCCAGTCCATAGCATCAATGCCTTCCGCTTGCAGGAACTGCTGACACACTCTAGCCACATGAGGTCTAGCATTGTCATGCATTAGGAGGAACCCAGGGCCAACCGCACCAGCATATGGTCTCACAAGGGGTCTGAGGATCTCATCTCGGTACCTAATGGCAGTCAGGCTACGGCTGGCAAGCACATGAAGGGCTGTGCAGCCCCCCAAAGAAATGCCACCCCACACCATTACTGACCCACCACCAAACCGTCATGCTGGAGGATGTTGCAGGCAGCAGAACGTTCTCCATGGTGTCTACAGACTCTGTCACATCTGTCACATGTGCTCTGTGTGAACCTGCTTTCATCTGTGAAGAGCACAGGGTGCAAGTGGCGAATTTGCCAATTTTGGTGTTCTCTGGCAAATGCCAAACGTCCTGCACGGTGTTGGGCTGTAAGCACAACCCCCACCTGTGGTCATCGGGCCCTCATACCACCCTCATGGAGTCTGTTTCGAAGCGTATGAGTGGACACATGCATATTTGTGGCCTGCTGGAGGTCATTTTGCAGTGCTCTGGCAGTGCTCCTCCTGCTCCTCATTGCAGAAAGGCGGAGCTAGTGGTCCTGCTGCTGGGTTGTTGCCCTCCTACGGCCTCCTCCACATCTCCTGATGTACTGGCCTGTCTCCTGGTAGCGCCTCCATGCTCTGGACACTATGCTGACAGACACAGCAAACCTCCTTGCCACAGCTCGCATTGATGTGCCATCCTGGATGAGCTGCACTACCTGAGCCTCTTGTGTGGGTTGTAGTCTCCGTCTCATGCTACCGCTAGAGTGAAAGCACCGCCAGCATTCAAAAGTGACCAAAACATCAGCCAGTAGGCATAGGAACTGAGAAGTGGTCTGCAGTCACCACCTGCAGAACCACTCCTTTATTGGAGGTGTCTTGCTCATTGCCTATAATTTCCACCTGTTGTCTGTTCCATTTGCACAACAGCATGTGAAATTGATTGTCAATCAGTGTTGCTTCCTGAGTGGACAGTGTGATTTCACAGAAGTGTGATTGACTTGGAGTTACATTATGTTGTTTAAGTGTTCCCTTTATTTTTTTGAGCAGTGTACATAGTTGTATATACCTCATCATAGTGTTGACTGCCCGCAGCCGTTACTACAAACTTGTCTGCTCCGATAGGAGCCCGGGTGATTACCACTTTTTTGGCAAATGGTGCTTCCATATTTTTGGTTCCCAGTAGATAGAACACGGGACAGTAAATGGCCTGAAACGTGTTGCCATGCACATAGCATTTTTTGAAAACTACTACTACTAGGTCCATTTTAGAATGCCTGTCCCATGTGTGTTTATAGTGCAAGCCTAAAGGATAGTGGCAATCGGGGGTACTTCAGTCTCTAACTTATGTATTGAAAAAGTCTTCCAGCAGAAACTTCCATTCACATGAATGGGCTGCAACCTGGAATAGCTGTTTTAGGAATAAAACCGAATCCCTTGTTCTTATCCTGGACACCCCCTTTGAGGACATCTCAGATTGGGCCATAGTTCATGTGTCATTATCTATTTTATGGAGTTAATAAAAAGATTATCTCTCGAATAGTTAGCTCAATTTCCCTACAACAAGTCTGCAACAAGTGTGCAAAGGGCACTCACGAGAGATGGGACCAAGGAATTAAACCTGATAATCTTTAACCATGTTCCTAATGTTCTTATGAATAAGGTCTTCTTATCTCAGTGAAGATCTGCTGATAATATCTTAGCACAGGGCTGGTATGAGAGGTATATAGAGTGAAGAACAAGGGACATCTCTGAGGCTGAGGCACCATGAATTGGTGGAAAGTGGTGGGGATCTCTTTCGGGGCTGCGGTCATACTGGCCATTGGACTCTTGATCGGCCATTTCGGTATTTCAGGTAATACAGACACAAATCCAACGTGGGTGAAGGACCTTGCACAAGATCTGGATGAAAATTTGATACAACAATTCATGAAAGAGGTGGATAGTGAGAAGATCAAGGAGAATCTGAGGTGAGACCCAACACTCTATGGCCCCATTTACTGCTTGTTTAAGCTCTAAAATGTGGTGAAGTTGAGTTCCAAGATAGACCTAAAATAGTCGGTAGGCTACATTTGGACCATTAAAGTCAACAGGTCTGCCTCGGTATGCCATATCCAAACGTATACCATCAACCTACCGTACAACCTGAATATGGTGTGGACCGGGCCTGAATTGGCGCAGACAGAAATATTTTCACCATGCTCAGCTCTAAGCTGTTCTCAGTTAAGGTTCCCCTCAGTTCCTGTCCTCAGTTAAGGTCCATCAGATACACATATTTAAGATTTTTTTTTAGGACCCTCTAGAACCGCTGTTATAGTTCTGCTACTAAGTAAGGATTAGTGATGAGCGGCAGCGGCCATATTCGAATTCACGATATTTCGCAAATATATGGATGAATATTCGTCCTATGTTAATGAAATTTGCATATTTGCTATGTTTGCGAAAATTCGTAATGAAATTCGTATAGTGTGCATGCGCAATTATATCTTTCACCTAAAAGAAGGGAGGGATCAGTGTCCAGTTTGGAAATGCTGATATTTGCAACAATATTCACACAAATTTGCATTTAATAATGCGAATATTCGTCATTACGAATATATATCACTATATTTGCGGTAAAAATTTGCATTTTAACCCCTTAAGGACCGGGTTTTTTTCCGTTTTTGCATTTTCGTTTTTTGCTCCTTGCCTTTAAAAAATCATAACTCTTTCAAATTTGCACCTAAAAATCCATATGATGGCTTATTTTTTGCGCCACCAATTCTACTTTGTAATGACATTAGTCATTTTGCCCAAAAATCTACGGTGAAGCGGGAAAAAAAATCATTGTGCGACAAAATTGAAAAAAAAAACGCTGTTTTGCAAATTTTGGGGGCTTCCGTTTCTACGTAGTACATTTTTCGGTAAAAATGACACCTTATCTTTATTCTGTAGGTCCATACGATTAAAATGATCCCCTACTTATATAGGTTTGATTTTGTCGGACTTCTGGAAAAAATCATAACTACATGCAGGAAAAGTAATACGTTTAAAATTGTCATCTTCTGACCCCTATAACTTTTTTTATTTTTCCGTGTATGGGGCGGTATGAGGGCTCATTTTTTGCGCCGTGATCTGAAGTTTTTAACGGTACCATTTTTGTATTGATATGACTTATTGATCGCTTTTTATTCATTTTTAAATGATATAAAAAGTGACCAAAAATGCACTATTTTGGACTTTGGAATTTTTTTGCGCGCACGCCATTGACCGAGCGGTTTAATTAATGATATATTTTTATAATTCGGACATTTCTGCACGCGGTGATACCATATATGTTTATTTTTATTTTTATTTACACTGTGTTTTTTTTTTATTGGAAAAGGGGGGTGATTCAAACTTTTAATAGGGGAGGAGTTAAATGATCTTTATTCACTTTTTTTTTCCACTTTTTTTTTGCAGTGTTATAGATCCCATAGGGACCTATAACACTGCACACACTGATCTCTTATACTGATCATTGTTATCCCATAGGGACCTATAACACTGCACACACTGATCTTCTATGTTGATCACTGGTTTCTCATAAGAAACCAGTGATCAACGATTCTGACGCATGACTGCTCATGCCTGGATCTCAGGCACTGAGCAGTCATTCGGCGATCGGACAGCGAGGAGGCAGGAAGGGGCCCTCCTGCTGTCCTGTCAGCTGTTCGGGATGCCGCGATTAGCCGCGGCTATCCCGAACAGCCCGACTGAGCTAGCCGGCAACTTTCACTTTCACTTTTAGCCGCGCGGCTCAGCTCTGAGCGCGCGGCTAAAGGGTTAATAGTGCGCGGCGCCGCGATCGGCACTGCGCGCTATTAGAGGCGGGTCCCGGCTTCACTATGACGCTGGGCCCGCCGTGATATGACGCGGGGTTACTGTGTAACCCCGCGTTATATCAGAAGAGCAGGACCAAGGACGTACCGGTACGTCCTTGGTCCTTAAGGGGTTAAATATTCACGCTCAACACTAGTAAGGACCATAATTTATTAGGAGTTAAAGAATAATTGTTACAGGAAGAATCTGAAGCATGCTCCAAAGTGCATTAAAGGGGTACTCCTCTGGAAAACATTTTTTTTAATCAACTGGTGCCAGAAAGTTAAACAGATTTGTAAATTACTTCTGTTTAAGTAGGAGCAGTATTATAGTAGTTATATTCTTGTGTATATATATGAGCAGTATTATAGTCGTTATATTCTTGTATATAGGAGCAGTATTATAGTAGTTATATTCTTGTATATAGGAGCAGTATTATAGTAGTTATATTCTTGTACACAGGAGGCAGTATTATAGTAGTTATATTCTTGTATATAGGAGCAGTATTATAGTAGTTATATTCTTGTATATAGGAGCAGTATTATAGTCGTTATATTCTTGTATATATAGGGGCAGAATTATAGTAGTTATATTCTTGTACATAGGAGCAGTATTATAGTAGTTGTATTCTTGTATATAGGAGCAGTATTAAAGTACTTATATTCTTGTATATACATAGGAGCAGTATTATAGTAGTTATATTCTTGTATATAGGAGCAGTATTATAGTAGTTATATTCTTGTATATAGGAGCAGTATTATAGTACTTATATTCTTGTATATAGAACCAGTATTATAGTAGTTATATTCTTGTATATAGTAGGCAGTATTATAGTAGTTATATTCTTGTATATAGGATCAGTATTATAGTAGTTACCGTATATTCTTGTATATAGGAGCAGTATTATAGTAGTTATATTCTTGTGTATAGGAGCAGTATTATAGTAGTTATATTAATCTTAGTGGAGAGAGGTGAGTGGCACCAGTGACTGAACTCCCTAAGTAACAGCCTATTCGTGGAGGTGTTGTCTTGGAGCTTCAGGTATACAAAATCTCTGGGGGTGCAGGTATAAATTCGGTAGTCCATAAATATGAATAAGAGAAGAAGAAATGAAGATACTGCACTCACCCACTGTATGTACTTGAAGATGTAGATTTATTCAGATCCTTGGAGATGGATCCGTAAGGTGGAGGACATGGAGGGGGATGAACACCAGGACTAGTTTCGCGCCGAGCGGCGCTTCCTCTGACTGGATTACCTAGGAATCCAGTCAGAGGAAGCGCCGCTCGGCGCGAAACTAGTCCTGGCGTTCATCCCCCTCCATGTCCTCCACCTTACGGATCCATCTCCAAGGATCTGAATAAATCTACATCTTCAAGTACATACAGTGGGTGAGTGCAGTATCTTCATTTCTTCTTCTCTTATTCATATTATAGTAGTTATATTCTTGTATATAGGAGCAGTATTATAGTAGTTATATTCTTGTATATAGGAGCAGTATTATAGTAGTTATATTCTTGTATATATAAGCAGTATTATAGTAGTTATATTCTTGTGTATAGGAGCAGTATTATAGTAGTTATATTCTTGTATATAGGAGCAGTATTATAGTAGTTATATTCTTGTATATAGGAGGCAGTATTATAGTAGTTATATTCTTGTATATTGGAGGCAGTATTATAGTAGTTATATCAATGTCCAAAGAGAGAAGGGGAAAAAAGTGGCACCAAAGAGTATATATCCCTGTACAATAATGAAATCCTGAGGCAATGCATAAAGGGCTATCCGGATGATTTGAGGTACTGCCGTACCTGGGGGTGCAGGTGTAATGTCAGATAACATAAACCATTGAGGAGGAGAAGGTAGAAAGACCGCACTCACCCACTGTACTTGCTGGTAGATTGCAGATTTATTCAAAATGCAGAAAACAATTCCATATGGTGGAGGACGTGGAGGGGAAAAAAAAGCCAAACGGACTAGTTTCGCGCCACTAGTCCGTTTGGCTTTTTTTTCCCCTCCACGTCCTCCACCATATGGAATTGTTTTCTGCATTTTGAATAAATCTGCAATCTACCAGCAAGTACAGTGGGTGAGTGCGGTCTTTCTACCTTCTCCTCCTCAATGGGTTATAGTAGTTATATTCTTGTATATAGGAGCAGTATGATAGTAGTTATATTCTTGTATATATAGGAGCAGTATTATAGTATTTATATTTTTTCGTACATTTGAGCAGTATTATAGTAGTTACATTCTTGTACATAGACTAATATTTTGAGCTAGCCACACCTGAACACTTTTGAAAACTGTTTGGTGAGGAGCAAATAGTGTCTAAAATATATACTGTAATAAATCTCACACATTCATTTCACCATATTTTTGGTTCAAATTAAACCAAAATTGTGGCGCATTCAGGGTAGTTTTATACAAGATATTAAAAAAAACTTTACAAAAAAAACTACAATGCTTTTTTTTTTATATAGTTTTTTTTTCTCCCATAAGCGCCATTTTTTTGGGTCAGTGACAGTTTAAAAAAAAAAGAAATGTAGCCTGCTCTAGTTAATGTGTTTTTTTTTTAACCCATCTTATAATTAAAGAATCACATGACATAATTAAAGAAATGCATGCAAAAATAAATCCGTACACCATTACACACTAAATGCCCCAAAAATGTAATCACGGAGGACAAAAAAAGGTGCAGGTGTCTGAAGGTAGTCTTAGATAATGAAATCTCCACCATTGTTTCTCGGTTTTGGTTTGTCTACTGCGGATGGTTTAAAGCATAAATTACAGTAATATTTTTC
Organism: Hyla sarda; assembly: GCF_029499605.1. Classification (NCBI taxonomy): domain Eukaryota; kingdom Metazoa; phylum Chordata; class Amphibia; order Anura; family Hylidae; genus Hyla; species Hyla sarda. The sequence goes on from NC_079191.1 coordinate 24,883,746, forward strand.
CTTTTCTCCAGAATCCTGTCCGAAAAGCCCCATGTAGCCACCAGTGAGGCAGATGAAAAACTGGTGCAGCTGATGCTGGCTCGCTGGAATCACTTAGAGACTGGTCTAGATGAAGCCAAGGCAGAACGATATAACGTCTTCCTGTCATTTCCCGATGAGAAGAATCCAAACAGTGTCAAAGTTTGTAAGTAGAATCGTCATGAGTTTCATTAATTCATATGTATAGCCTTAAAGGGGTACTCCGTTGCTAGACATCTTATCCCCTATCCAAAGGATAGGGGATAAGATGTCGGATCACGGGGGTCCGGTTGCTGGGACCCCCCCCCCCGATCTCCGTGCAAACACCCAGTGTTCTGAACATTATGTTCAGAATGCTGGGTCCGGGAGGCTGTGGTTGTGACGTCACATCATGCCCCCTCCATTCATGTCTAGACATAAATGGAGGGGGCGTGGTGTGACTTCACGAGGGGGCGTGACTTGACGCCGAAACCAGCATTCTGAACAAAATGTTCAGAACGCTGGGTGTCTGCATGGAGATCGTGGGGGGTCCCAGTGGCCAGACCCTCGCGATCATACATCTTATCCCCTATCCCTTGGGGTTCTCCACCCCTAGAAATCTTATCCTTAGGATAGGGGATAAGATGTCTGATCACAGGGGCTCGACCACAGCTGTCACAACCCCTCCCATAGACATGAACGGAGGGGGCATGGCCTGACGTCATGACCACAGCCGCCCGAAGCCAGCGTTTTCAACATAAATGTTAACAGCACAGGGGTGCCAACATGTAGATCGCTGGGGGTCCCAGAGACCGGACCTCCCGCGATTAGACATCTTATCCTTTGGATAGGGGATCAGATATCTAGAGGCGGAAGTGTATTCAAAAGGAATGGGAAATATAAAAGAAGAAATTCTGCTTCCTACTGGATCCACTTCTGGCTTTGGCTCAAAAATTGCAGCGACAGATATCCAAAAAACAGAGCGTAGATTAAATTCAAAGTGTTCTGGATGCCCAAAAAATATGTATTTTGTGGTGTGCCTGGTGTGAGTTTCTGGGTCTTCACAGGGGTGTCAGTGGTAGTTATGGTGCCAGCGGTGAAACACACTCATAATCCTTGTCAATTAAGGACTTCACTTAGTGGGAGTATGGTGGGATCCTCAGGGCACGACCCAGTGTACTGTGTGCTGGTGATGGAGGTCGAAATGCTCTTGGTGTTTTTAGGTGGAGATAACCAGACACAGGGAAACAAGGAGACGGTGCAACTCACTTTTACTTTTGGCAACTTCAGATGGTACAAAGCAGTGTCAGTTTGCCCCATAACTCCCAGGCTGTAGCACTTCAAGGGTTTTCAGGGGTTTTCCCTGGACTTCTTCAAGGGTTTTCTCAGGAGTGATAACTTTGCAGGTTCTTCTCAGGAGTGATAACTTTGATGTCTGTAGCAGACCTACTTGCTGAGACATGTTTCTGTTGGCACATCCAGGTGGGTATGCCCCGATTTGTGATAGGTCTGCTCAACCAGACAAGGACCTTGAGGCACAGGGTGTCCGGTTTTACTCTTTTTGCAGTCAGGCCCGTGAAAACTTCTCCTGAATGCCCCCTTTACTGTAGTAGACACCCTTTCAGCATGAAAGAAGCTAGGTGACAGACAATTGGTTCTTTCCTTCTCTCTAGTCTCAGCTCGCCCCCCCGCTTGTTCCCTTCTTGAATTCAAGCAGGTGGGGAGACCAGTACATGTGATGAGGGGCATATAAACTGTATATAGGGGGTAAAGTTAGCAGTATATGGGGGTATAGGTAGCAGTATATGGGGAGCATAGGGAGCAGTGTATAATGTGAGAAAGATAAAGGTATATGTGTATAAGGGGGCCATAGGGAGCAGTATATATGTGATAGGGGTCATAGGGAGCAGTATATAGGTAATAGGGGGTCATAGGGAGCAGTATATAGGTAATAGGGGGTCATAGGGAACAGTATATATGTGATAGGCGGTCATAGGGAACAGTATAAATGTGATGGGGGTCATAGGGAGCAGTATATATGTCATACGGAACAGTACATGTGCGATATAGGGTCATACGAAGCAGTATATGTGAGATAGGGGTACATACGGACCAGTATATATGAGATATGGGGTCATATAGAATATCTGATCGGTGAGACCTGACCCCTGGGACCACCACCGATCATGAGAAGAGAGGTCCCTTGTCCCCCAAATGAATGTAGCAGCAGCACATGATCACCTGCAGCTCCATTTGTTCTCTATGGGACTTATGAACATTGCTGATCGCTCCACTCACATGTATGGAGACCCCATAGAGAATGAATGGAGTGACATGGGATCATGTGCGGCTGCTCCAATCACCCAGGGGTTCCAGGGGATCCTACTGATTAGATTTGTACACTGTCCCCTAGGTATGCTGTAGACATGGTAATGGGGCAGCAGCAAGCACAGCATTAGTAAAGCAGGATGGCAGTGTAAAGGATGGAGCTTGTGTTACTATAGAGTTTTGGGTAGACTCCAGAAGTAAGGGGCCACAGATGTCTTGGTATAGTCTTTAGTCATCAGAAGATATCATCAGAGAAGAAGCCCCCTGTGGTCACTGGATTTAATAGTCCTTACTGCTTCTGATCAGGTGAGAGCTGCTCTAACATGACCAGAATACAGGAGTGTTTTAGGGTGTGATTTTTTTTAATGGTTAAAGCGCAACAGTGACATCAAAATAAGTAAATAACCATCAGCACAGCCAACGATCACTGGTATACTGCGGCCTACGAGCTGATCACTGGTGTACTGCAGCCTACGAGCTGATCACTGGTATACTGCAGCCTACGAGCTGATCACTGGTATACTGCAGCCTACGAGCTGATCACTGCTATACTGCAGCCTACGAGCGATCACTGGTATACTGCAGCCTACGAGCTGATCACTGGTGTACTGCAGCCTACGAGCTGATCACTGGTATACTGCAGCCTACGAGCTGATCACTGGTATAATGCGGCCTACGAGCTGATCACTGGTATACTGCGGCCTACGAGCTGATCACTGGTATACTGCGGCCTACGAGCTGATCACTGGTATACTGCAGCCTACGAGCTGATCACTGGTATACTGCAGCCTACGAGCTGATCACTGGTATACTGCAGCCTACAAGCTGATCACTAGTATACTGCAGCCTACGAGCTGATCACTGGTATACTGCAGCCTACGAGCTGATCACTGGTATACTGCAGCCTACGAGCTGATCACTGGTATACTGCAGCCTACGAGCTGTTCACTGGTATACTGCAGCCTACGAGCTGTTCACTGGTATACTGCAGCCTACGAGCTGATCACTGGTATACTGCGGCCTACGAGCTGATCACTGGCACACTGCAGCCTATGAGCTGATCACTGGTATACTGCAGCCTACAAGCTGATCACTGGTATACTGCAGCCTATGAGCTGATCACTGGTATACTGTGGCCTACGAGCTGATCACTGGTATACTGCAGCCTATGAGCTGATCACTGGTATACTGCAGCCTACAAGCTGATCACTGGTATACTGCGACCTACAAGCTGATCAACGGTATACTGCAGCCTATGAGCTGATCACTGGTATACTGTGGTCTACGAGCTGATCACTGGTATACTGCAGCCTACGAGCTGATCACTGGTATACTGTGGCCTACGAGCTGATCACTGGTATACTGCAGCCTACGACATGATCACTGGTATACTGCAACCTACGAGCTGATCACTGGTATATTGCGGCCTACGAGCTGATCACTGGTATACTGCAACCTACGACATGATCACTGCTATACTGCAGCCTACGAGCTGATCACTGATATACTGCAGCCTACGAGCTGATCACTGGTATACTGGAGCCTACTAGCTGATCACTGGTATACTGCAGCCTACGAGCTGATCACTGGTATACTGGAGCCTACTAGCTGATCACTGGTATACTGCAGCCTACGAGCTGATCACTGATATACTGCAGCCTACGACAAGATCACTGGTATACTGCAGCCTACGAGCTGATCACTGGTATACTGCAACCTATAAACTGATCACTAGTATACTGCAGCCTACGACCTGATCACTAGTATACTGCAGCCTACAAGCTCATCACTGGTATACTGAAGCCTGTTTTGGCACTTCATGTCTTCTATGCTGTAAAAATTACTTTTAACCAAACTTAAAAGGCCCTTGATCACACATAGTGTATACGCAGCATATTTCACGCTGCGATAAAGCCGCTGAGCAACTGGAAATATGCTGCACATTTTGCTATGAGCAGACGCACAGGGCTTCCCTTCCGCAGCCCTGTGTGTGCAGTAATGTTTGGAGGCAGGCCGAGTGCGCCATTGTGACTGTGACGCGCGGGCCTACCTCCAAAGTTTTTTTTACCTGATGTTGGAATACCCCTTTATGAATGTTTTTGTTGTGATGTTTTATCTTTTTTTTTTTTTTTTGCACAGTGAGCCCAGACGGTAGCGCCAAGTTCACATCTCAAGAAACAGAGTCCCAACTTACTAACGACCAGAAAGACCCAAACATTTTACAGCCATTTCTTGCTTTTGCACCCAATGGTACTGTGAAGGTATGCTTGAGATTGATAACTGACTATTGAAATTAGAAGATAAAGAAGATGAAAGAGATAACACATGACTGCTGGAACAGACTACACCCAGGGTTTATTTGTAGTCTGTAACCATGGCGATGTATAGCTCTGCATAGGAGGAACATACACAAAACTATTTGACAAAATTGCTCTTTTTTTTCAGGTGTATTGGAGCAACATATTGAAATCTTTACATCTTAAAGGGGAACTCTGGTGAAAATCTTTGCTTTTCCTATATGCCCGGGCCGCCAGAATGAAAATAATAAAGTTTGACTTACCTTCTGCTGCTCCCCCGATGCCGCTGAAATCTGTCTTCCATCCTCTTGCTTGATCTTCTTCTAACAGTGGGACATGGTGGGCCCGGGTTTGGCCCTCTTTCTGGTGCCCGGGCCCATTACTTCACCCTTCAGCTCAGCCTATCACGGGCCGGAGAGGGACATTTCTGTGGCCGTCGATAAGCTGAATGTAATGTGGGGTGTTGGGCACCAAAAGCCGTAAGAAGATCGCACTGTAAAACGGAAGATAGATTCTAGCGTCACCGGGGGAGTAGCGGAAGTTAAGTCATTGTGTATTATTTTTATCCTAGATGCCCGGGCATATATGAAAAATGAACTTTTCTGCCAGAGTTCCCCTTTAATTTTATTAGTCAAATTGATAGTATCACAAGTCTGTATGCGTATGTTTTTGAATGTCTAGATTTCTCATTACAATGGTCGCCCCTAGTCTTCATCATCCTTCTATTTGACTTTATCTTTCAAGGGAAAACTTGTATATGCTAATGAAGGCAAAATAAGTGATTTCCAGTACCTGGCTAATACAATAAGTCTGAATGGGACCATCGCAATTGTACGCTATGGAGGCACTGGAAGAGTAAATAAGGTGAGAGAGATCTGAACTTATAAATTAATATGCAGAGTGTTGATTAATAGATATATATATATATATATATATATATATATATATATATATATTTTTTTTTTATATGCACCAAAAAGCTTAGGACACACACACACACACACACACACACACACATATATATATATATATATATATATATATATATATACATACACACAATTTTTTTAAATACTAAAGTGAATTTATATCGTTATGTTTGCCATCACCTTCAAACTCTTGTAAGTTTCAAGCACCAGTAATATCAATATTGGTCTGAGTAAGACAAAACAAGTTGCCACAACCATTTATTTGTTTGTAGGTAGAAAGGAAAGTAAAGATTTGGTAGAGCTCAATAAACCTGAATATTTTCCCAAACCAATGAAAAACAAGCTGCCCGTAGAGGGAACATTCTAACACAGTCCTGTGATTACAGCAGCATCAGCACTGGTTCAAGCAGGTGGTCTCTCTTTTTCCTCTGTGTAAGGGTATGTTCACACCGTGAAATTTCTGCAATTCTGCAGAAATTCCATTCAGAAAAGCTTACTGACCGAAATTGCGTAATTCTGCCAGAATTCCTCCTAAATTCAAGCCCCACTGGTTCCGCCGCAGACTGGTCTTATATTTTTTTGCGGAATGCGGATAGCAGAATTTCCACAGCGGAATGCCTGCAGTGGAAATACTGCTGTCTGAATGGGATAGCGGAATCTCATTGGAATTAATAGGCATGTGATGTAGAAGGGGTGGCCCCCTGAGGAAGCCATTATGGTGAAACATACTTAGGGGTAAGTGGTGCTGTGCTCCGGATGACATTCAGTTGGTACTTTCTGTAATATCTGTACAGGCTCTTATTTCCTCTTTTTTGTATGTCTATGCACTTTGTCTTACCTAGCCTCTTGTGGTATATAGCCCTATGCTGCTATGGTATATATGCTTACAGATTATCATTTGCCACATTATCTCTCCGGTCAGCTTCTTTATGTATGTACGTACGTCTACTGCCAGTACCACCTTTTTTCTGCACATTTGTATTCTCAGTGTCAATCTCTCATTGTTATGTATTTTGTATGCTTTTATAGTATTGTGAACAATAAAGTATTTCCATTATTTTCAATAGTGACTGGTGTTCTATTTGTTGGTGTAGCTATGTATATATGACCCAGTGACGGCATATATCTCAGCTGTGTTTTTTTTTGTTGATGTAAGATTTGTAAATTGCTTCTATTTAAAAATCCTTTTCTTCCCAGTACTTATCAGCTGCTGTATGCTTCAGAGGAAGTTGTGTAGTTCTTTCCAGTCTGACCACAGTGCTCTCTGCTGACACCTCTGTCCGTATCATGAACTGTCCAGAGCGGGAACAAATCCCCATAGCAAACCTTTCCTGCTCTAGACAGTTCCTGACATGGACAGAGGTGTCAGCAGAGAGCACTGTGGTCAGACTGGAAAGAACTACACAACTTCCTCTGGAGCATACAGCAGCTCATAAGTACTGGAAGGATTAAGATTTTTACATAGAAGTAATTTACAAATCTGTTTAACTTTCTGGCACCAGTTGATTTGAAAACATTTAAATGATAATTTAATGGCTTTTTAGGCAATAAATGCTGCCAAATTTGGAGTTATTGGAGTAATCATATACACTGATCCAAAAGATATAAATGATGGAAAGTCCAATCCTGCTGAAACCTACCCGCACTCCTGGCATTTGCCCCCATCTGGTGTAGAAAGGGGTTCATTCAAGGAGAATTTTGGAGACCAACTCACGCCCTATTATCCAGCTAAAGGTAATGGTGCAGCCACTGTCTTCATTGTCTTCTTCTTCTTAAAGGGGTACTCCACGCTCCCTCGTGACATTACATCCCGCCCCTCGTGATGTAACGCAATGAAAGTCTATGGGAGGGGGCGTGATGGCTGCCACACCCCCTCCCATAGACTTGCATTGAGGGGGCAGGGCGTGACATCACCAGGGGGGGTGACGACCCCCGAAGCCCGCTCCCAGTGTACGGAACTAAATGTTCCGAATGTGCGGGAGTGGAGTACCCCTTTAAAATGACCAACATTAATCTTCTATATTGTGTAAGTGCTTCATTACCACAATACATTACTTCCTATTTGCTCTGTCATATGTATTTTTTTCAGAGTATACATACAGAATTCCAGAGTCGGAGATTAAAGGCATCTCCCATATTCCAGCACAGCCTATTGGTTTTGAGGATGCGCGGACTTTAATATGGTAACGTGATAACATAAGATACGTCATTGCGCAGATATGTATGATACATTGTGGAAATAAACTCTGGTAAACTTATTATAAATCCAATTGAGTGTACATAAAGCTCGTCCTTATGGGTATTCTTTAGGCTAAGTTTCTACTTGTTTTTTTTAAGACAAATCACCTGAAAGAACGCCAGTGCAATTTCCTGCGTCTGTCGTTTTTAATGGTGATTTTTCATTTGTGTGCAAATTGCATTTTTGGCACCCAAAATTTGTTGGGTACCAAAAAAGAAAAAAAAAAAAAAAAAGGATGCAGTAGTGATGGAAAACATGTATTTAACTTTATATTTTTTATAACAACATTTTAATTAATTTTTAATAAAGTGTGTGTGTGTTTCACTTTTTTTTCTCTCTTTTTTGAAAATGTTTAGGTAGTACTACTACACCCAGCATGGAACACACTATTCCATGATGGGAGTAGTAATACCTGTACTAATAGCCATATGCAATCGTCCCTAATATAGCAGAGATGCAGAGCGGCTCTATACAGCGCTCACATCTCTGCTCTGTACTCCGGTCAGTGATGTGAATAGAACATCACTCATTCATATTTTCCGCCCAGAGTGGTGATTGGCCGGATGGTTGCAGCCAATCACAGCTCTGAGGGAAATATGAATGAGCGATGTTCTATTCATATCACTGGCCGGAGTATAGTGCAGAGATGCGGAGCGCTGTATAGAGCCGCTCCACATCTCTGCAATAGATAGGACGATCACACTGGGTGTCAGGAGTGACACCCGCTGTGATCTGTCCTTAACTGCAGGTACTACTACTCCCATCATGGAGCACACTCTGTTCCATGTTGGAAGTAGTAGTACCTGCAGTTAAGGAAAGATCACAGTGGATGTCACTCGTGACACCCGCTCTGATCCTCCTGTATAATGTATAGATGCGGCCGCCGCTCTTCTATGGTCAACTTCACTGACATATATACACATATTCCTAGAGCTGTGATTGGCTGGAACCATCTGGTCAATCACAGCTCTCTGCGGGAAATATGAATAAGTGTATATATACGGCAATGCAGGGGACCATAGAAGAGCGACCGGCCGCATCTATACATTATACAGGAGGATTGCAACGGACCCGGGGCAATCTGGCAATTAGTACAGGTAACTACTACTCCCATCATGGAACAGTGTGTGCTCCATGCTGGTAGTAGCAGTACCAAAGACACACACACACTCCATTTTTATTATTGTCGGCTATATTTTTTAGTGCCCTGCCTGCCCACAAAAATTGATCCCTGTTTAAAAATTAATAAAAATGTTGTTATAAAAATAAAAAATTTCGGTAAATACAATTTTTTCCATAACTACTGTATCTTTTTTATTAATGTTTTTTGTAATGGTACCCTACGAAATTTTATTAAAAAGGTATCTCCACTCACTTTTTTGGATCGTTAAAGTCCAAAAGCGAATAATAACCACCTGAAAAAACCCACATGGTGTTTTTCTTAGCGTTTTTTTTTTACTGCCATAGACTTCTATGGGAGAAAAACACCACTATTTCAGGGAAAAAAACACCAGTGGTTCAACATGCTGCGATTTTACAGGAGCTGAAAAACACCAAAAAAGAGTAAAAAAAAAAAAATAAGCCAAAAGGATAAAAAAAAACACCAAACTGAAAAATGGCATGTGGAAAAACAATTTTGCGATTTTTCATTGATTTACAGCCAACATCTGGCCGCAGCGTTTTTTGGCCGAAAAAACGCCATGCGGCAGAATTGGCGTTTTTCTTGGCCTCCCCCCCCCCCCCCCCCCAAAAAAAAAAAACAAGTACAAACTTAGCCATAGTGCTGTAACTGAGGATGAGCGAGTATTCCTAAAGTTCGGCTCACTGGCCTCGCACAACTTTAAGAAAGTGTTTTTGCCGAAGTCTGTCTGGAAATTATGGGAATTGTAGTGCAGCAACAGCTGGAGTCTCGCTGTTGCTAAACTACAACTCCCATCATTCCCAGACAGCCAAGGGCTGTCTGGGAATGATGAAAGTTGTGGTTTAGCAACAGCTGAAGCCTTCCTGTTTGGAAACACAGTGATAAAAAGGTTTTGTTCACATTATACATTTTTAACATTCTTTTTTTTTTTTTAAACAAAAAGGCATGCTAAAAATGCACAATGTGAACAGACCCATACTTACCAACCGAGTTCCTGTCTGTGATCTTCTTCTTCTGTAGCTCCGCCTCTAGTGATGTCATCATTAGCGGAGGGGCTACAGAAAAAGATGCTTGGAACGGGAAGAAGGTAGCCTACGCTGTATACTGTTTACAAACTCCTTTCTCCAAAGAGTTAACTAGCGCTGCTCAGTGAACTCTTTCCTTGCTAGGCTCACACATAGCACTCAGCCCAGGATGAGCTGTGCCGGCAGCTGTCTAGCTGCGGGCACAGCTCAGCCCCGACATTGGCAGGTTCGCGTGAGCCAAAACTGGCAATGTTCTAAAGTTTGGCAAGCCGTGGTCCCCCCCCTAATTCATATCCAATCCGGATACGGGGGCTCGGCTTGCTCAACTCTAGGTGAAACCAATCCACCAGGAGAAGGATGGAGAAAGACAGACATCTATGGGGAAGGTAGGAATGACTCATGTGCCATAGAGGCAGCAAGGAGGGCAGTTAAGTGTAGGATGGTCCTGAGATGGTGGTATTTATGAACAGAGGGGGTACTTTTTCTAAACAAGAGGGGCAACTACTACAGCCCAAGGGTATATCTATGCAGAGGCAGCATTCATATCCAGTTCTGGTGCCTGAAGGAGCCAAAATGCCCCTCAACCTTATAAGAAGACACTAGTGTTATAGATGGCACATGACTTTGCATTGGGGCTTAGGAGCTTCAAGTGACGCCACTGATAGGAACAGTAGGATTGGGTTATGCTGTGAAGGATTCAGAGGACTGAAAATGGGTCCAGTGACAGCAGGGGTGATGCAGTGTATATTCTCCAGCATTGTGAACCTCCTCTGTGCTTATGGGATTGTACTTTTATTATACTTCCTTATACTTTCCTCAGTGAACTGGATGGACCATCAGCACCAGAAAACTGGCAAGGAGCTCTGGGATGTTCCTATAACACAGGGCCTGGCTTCCGGTCAGGGAATTTCGGTAACAGGTATCACACAATTTACTAAGAGTGGAGTGTAGTTTTCTTTGTGGGTTTTTGTTTCCGACAGGTGTTTTTCCATGGTATCCACCACATTTTATGAAAACGTGAGTGTTTTTTTTTTTTTTTTTGAAGACTCATGCCTTTTTCCTAATGGTCACACCCCTATGTAGGGTTTTCTGAGTAAAGTGGTTAGTAGGGTTTTTTGGATTTTTTGTCGGAAATTCGGACACATGACACAAGCGACACAAAATACCCCCAAAAATCTGTTCGGAAAAGCCTTAGTAAATGGGACCCTATATGTTTTGCTCATTGTAGTACAAGTTATCATCTCACACACTATATAAGTTTTCTCAATGACCTATCAAATATTCAAGACATAATAAGTCCAGGAAATGTCCAGGGGTACTCCGCTGCTCAGCGTTTGGAACAAACTGTTCTGAATGTTGGGGCCAGCGCCGGGAGCTCGTGATGTCATAGCCCCGCCCCCTCATGATGTCATGCCCCACCCCTCAATGCAAGTCTATGGGAGGGGGCATGGCAGCAGCCACGCCCCCTCCCATAGACTTGCATTGAGGGGGCAAGGTGTGACGTCATGAGGGGGCGGGGCTATGACATCACGAGCTCCCGGCGCCGGCTCCAACGTTCAGAACTGTTTGTTCCAAACTATGAGCAGCGGAGTACCCCTTTAACTTCAGGCGCAAACCAATACAAAATAAATCCTGCTTGTTCAGCACTAACTACACAAAATCTTCAATCTCTGTACATGCAAATAAAGAGATAGTATTGAGGAATATACCAGGTTAGTCAGCGCGATCCACCAGACAGGAGACTACTTTAAGCAGAAAAGTTCAGTTTTATTAGGCTAATGAAACTGAACTTTTCTGATTAAAGTAGTCTCCTGTCTGGTGGATCGCGCTGACTAACCTGGTATATTCCTCAATATTACTCTTTATGTGCATCATCGGCCTGTTGCCGACTCCAGGATGCTGAACCACCACTTTTAGCATCCATGCGCTTATTACTGTTGTGTCATCATACACAACAGAGCAAGATGAGCAAGTTTTCATTATTGGGCACTCTTCTTCACCTTAAATTCATGCTTTGGTCTTAAAACATTACCAGCTTATGAGGAGCTATGCTCTCTTTTTTCATAGTATATATACTCTCTGTACATGTGGCTTACTACCAGCCACCAAAAATGTGTTACTCATTGCTCACACAGGGTAAATGTTCACCTGGGTTACACCTTTTGTAACATAGTTCATAAGGTTGAAAAAAGACCAGAGTCCATCAAGTTCAACCTATATCCCTAAGGAGTCCCTACTGAGTTAATCCAGAGGAAGGCAAAAAAACCCTCATACTAGAGGTAAAAACTCCTTCCCGACTCCAAATATGGCATCAGAATAAATCCCTGGATCAATGTTCTTTCCCTATAAATCTAGAATCCATAACCAGCAATGTTCTTACTCTCCAAAAATGCATCCAGCCCCTTTTAAATTATTTTACAGAGTTCACCATGACCACCTCCTCCAGGAGAGAATTCCACAGTCTCACTGCTCTTACAGTAAAGAACCCCCGTCTGTGCTGGTGTAGAAACCTTCTTTCCTCTAGACGTAGAGGATGCCCCCTGGTTATAGATACAGTCCTGGGTATAAATAGATCATGGGAGAGATCTCTGTACTGTCCCCTGATATATTTATACATAGTTATTAGGTCGCCCCTAAGCCTTCTTTTCTCTAAACTAAATAACCCTAATTCTGATAATCTTTCTGGGTGCTGTAGTCCTCCCATTCCCCGTATTACTCTGGTTGCCCGTCTTTGAACCCTCTCCAGCTCCACTATATCTTTCTTGTACACTGGTGCCCAGTACTGTACACAGTATTCTATGTGTGGTCTGACTAGAGATTTGTACAGCGGTAGAATTATTTCCTTGTCGTGGGCATCTATGCCCCTATTGATGCACCTCATGGTTTTATTTGCCTTGGCAGCAGCTGCCTGACACTGGTCACTACAGCTAAATTTACTGTTAACTAAGACCCCTAAGTCCTTTTCCACGTCAGTCATCCCAAGTGTTCTCCCATTTAATACATAATCCAGCACGGATTTTTCTTCCCCATGTGCATTACCTTACATTTATCAGTGTTGAACCTCATCTGCCACTTCCCAGCCCAAGCCTCCAACCTATCCAGATCCATTTGTAACAGTGCACTGTCCTCTATTGTGTTTACCGCTTTACAGAGTTTAGTATCATCTGCAAAGATTGCTACTTTACTATACAATCCCTCTACAAGGTCATTAATAAATATATTAAATAGAACAGGACCCAAGACTGACCCCTGTGGTACCCTACTAGTAACAGTCCCCCAATCAGAATAAGTACCATTAATAACCAGCCTCTGTTTCCTATCACTGAGCCAGTTACTTAACCACTTACACACATTCTCCCCCAGCCCCATCCTTTTCATTTTATGCACCAACCTTTTATGTGGCACTGTATTAAATGCTTTGGAAAAATCCAGATATATGACATCCAGCGATTCCTCCTGGTCCAGTCTGGAGCTCACCTCCTCCATAAAATCTGATCAGGTTAGTTTGACAGGACCGATCCCTCATAAAGCCATGCTGATATGGGGGTCATACGTTTATTTTTATCAAGATATTCCAAAATAGCATCTCTTAGAAAACTATCAACAATTTACATACAACGGAGGTTAAACTAACAGACCTATAATTCCCAGGGTCACCTTTTGTCCCCTTTTTAAATATTGGCACCACATTTGCCATGCGCCAGTCCTGGGGAACAGTCCCTGTTACTATAGAGTCCATGAATATTAAAAATAGGGGTCTGTCTATTACATTACTTAATTCCTTTAGAACACGGGGGTGTATGCCATCTGGACCTGGCGATTTGTCTATTTAGATTTTTTGTAGGCGGCACTGTACTTCTTCCCGGGTTAGACAGGTGACCTGTATTGGGGAGTTTACCTTATCTCGCTGTATTTCACCTGGCATTTCATTTTCCTCGGTGAATATAGCAGAGAAGAATTTATTTAACCCCTTAACGACGAAGGATGTATATGTACGTCCTCCGCCGGCTCCCGCGATATGCCATGGGGTCACGCTGTGTCCCCGCGTCATATTGGGTCGGTCCCGGTGGCTATCAACGTCCGGGAACCGCGGTTAATACAGGACATCACCGATCGTGGTGATGCCCTGTATTAACCCTTCAGACGCGACGATTAAAGCTGTCCGCCGCGTCTGAAGTGAAAGTAACCCGGCTGCTCAGTCGGGCTGTTCGGGACCGCCGTGGTGAAATCGTGTCGTCCCGAACAGCTTACAGGACACCGGGAGGGCCCTTACCTGCCTCCTCGGTGTCCGATAGACGAATTACTGCTCCGTGCCTGAGATCCAGGCAGGAGCCGTCAAGCACCGATAACACTGATCACAGGCGTGTTAATACACGCCTGTGATCTGTGTAAAAGATCAGTGTGTGCAGTGTTATAGGTCCCTATGGGATAACAATGATCAGTATAAGAGATCAGTGTGTGCAGTGTTATTGGTCCCTATGGGACCTATAACACTGCAAAAAAAAGTTAAAGAAAAGTGTTAATAAAGGTCATTTAACCCCTTCCCTAATAAAAGTTTGAATCACCCCCCTTTTCCCATAAAAAAAATAAAACAGTGTAAATAAAAATAAACATATGTGGTATCGCCGAGTGCGTAAATGTCCGAACTATAAAAATATATCCTTAATTAAACCGCACGGTCAATGGCGTACGCGCAAAAAAATTCCAAAGTCCAAAAAAGTGTATTTTTGGTCACTTTTTATACCATTAAAAAATGAATAAAAAGTGATCAAAAAGTCTGATCAAAACAAAAATGGTACCGCTAAAAACTTCAGATCACGGCGCAAAAAGTTATAGGGGTCAGAAGATGACATTTTTAAACGTATAAATTTTCCTGCATGTAGTTATGATTTTTTCCAGAAGTGCGACAAAATCAAACCTATATAAGTAGGGGATCATTTTAACCGTATGGACCTACAAAATAATGATAAGGTGTCATTTTTACCGAAATATGCACTGCGTAGAAACTGAAGCCCCCAAAAGTTACAAAATGGCGTTTTTTCTTCGATTTTGTCGCACAATGATTTTCTTTTCCGCTTCGCCGTGAATGTTTGGGTAAAATGACTGATGTCTCTGCAAAGTAGAATTGGTGACGCAAAAAATAAGCCATAATATGGATTTTTAGGTGGAAAAATGAAAGGTTTATGATTTTTAAAAGGTAAGGAGGAGAAAACAAAAGTGCAAAAACAGAAAAACCCTGCGTCCTTAAGGGGTTAATATATTTGCTTTTTCCTGATCCCCGTTTATAATTTCTTCTTTATCATTTTTTAAAGGGCCTACACTCTTTCATTTTTGACCTTTTTACAATTTATATAGTTAAAAAAACATTTTGGGGTTAGTTTTACTCTCTTTGGCAATGAGCCTTTCTGTCTCTATTTTTGTGGCTTTTATCTCTTTTTTACATATTTCACATTTTTCTCTATAGCTTTTTAATGCTTCTTCACTGCCGTCCTGTTTTAGTAGTTTAAATGCTTTATTTTTGTCATTTATTGCCCCTTAACATTTTTGTTCATCCATATTGGTTTTCTTTTATTTCTGGCCCTTTTATTCCCATAAGGTATATATTTATTACAGTGATAATTTAAGATATTGTTACGCCGAGCGCTCCGGGTCCCCGCTCCTCCCCGGAGCGCTCGCTTCACTCCCTCCGCTGCAGCGCTCCGGTCACGTCCTCTGACCCGGGGCGCTGCGATCCCGCTGCCAGCCGGGATGCGATTCGCGATGCGGGTAGCGCCCGCTCGCGATGCGCACCCCGGCTCCCCTACCTGACTCGCTCCCCGTCTGTTCTGTCCCGGCGCGCGCGCGGCCCCGCTCCCTAGGGCGCGCGCGCGCCGGGTCTCTGCGATTTAAAGGGCCACTGCGCCGCTGATTGGCGCAGTGGTTCCAATTAGGGTTTTCACCTGTGCACTTCCCTATATTACCTCACTTCCCTTGCACTCCCTTGCCGGATCTTGTTGCCTTAGTGCCAGTGAAAGCGTTCCTTGTGTGTTCCTTGCCTGTGTTTCCAGACCTTCTGCCGTTGCCCCTGACTACGATCCTTGCTGCTTGCCCCGACCTTCTGCTACGTCCGACCTTGCTTCTGCCTACTCCCTTGTACCGCGCCTATCTTCAGCAGCCAGAGAGGTGAGCCGTTGCTAGTGGATACGACCTGGTCACTACCGCCGCAGCAAGACCATCCCGCTTTGCGGCGGGCTCTGGTGAAAACCAGTAGTGACTTAGAACCGGTCCACTAGCACGGTCCACGCCAATCCCTCTCTGGCACAGAGGGTCCACTACCTGCCAGCCGGCATCGTGACAGTAGATCCGGCCATGGATCCCGCTGAAGTTCCTCTGCCAGTTGTCGCTGACCTCACCACGGTGGTCGCCCAGCAGTCACAACAGATAGCGCAACAAGGCCAACAGCTGTCTCAACTGACCGTTATGCTACAACAGTTGCTACCACAGCTTCAGCAGTCATCTCCTCCGCCAGCTCCTGCACCTCCTCCGCAGCGAGTGGCCGCTCCTGGGATACGCTTATCCTTGCCGGATAAATTTGATGGGGACTCTAAGTTTTGCCGTGGCTTTCTTTCCCAATGTTCCCTGCATCTGGAGATGATGTCGGACCTGTTTCCCACTGAAAGGTCTAAGGTGGCTTTCGTAGTCAGTCTTCTGTCCGGAAAAGCCCTGTCATGGGCCACACCGCTCTGGGACCGCAATGACCCCGTCACTGCCTCTGTACACTCCTTCTTCTCGGAAATCCGAAGTGTCTTTGAGGAACCTGCCCGAGCCTCTTCTGCTGAGACTGCCCTGTTGAACCTGGTCCAGGGTAATTCTTCCGTTGGCGAGTATGCCGTACAATTCCGTACACTTGCTTCAGAATTGTCCTGGAATAATGAGGCCCTCTGCGCGACCTTCAAAAAAGGCCTATCCAGCAACATTAAAGATGTTCTGGCCGCACGAGAAATTCCTGCTAATCTACATGAACTTATTCACCTAGCCACTCGCATTGACATGCGTTTTTCTGAAAGGCGTCAGGAACTCCGCCAAGATATGGACTCTGTTCGCACGAGGCGTTTCGTCTCCTCGGCTCCTCTCTCCTCTGGTCCCCTGCAATCTGTTCCTGTGCCTCCCGCCGTGGAGGCTATGCAGGTCGACCGGTCTCGCCTGACACCTCAAGAGAGGACACGACGCCGTATGGAGAACCTCTGCCTGTACTGTGCTAGTACCGAACACTTCCTGAGGGATTGTCCTATCCGTCCTCCCCGCCTGGAAAGACGTACGCTGACTCCGCACAAAGGTGAGACAGTCCTTGATGTCTACTCTGCTTCTCCACGTCTTACTGTGCCTGTGCGGATGTCTGCCTCTGCCTTCTCCTTCTCTACAGTGGCCTTCTTGGACTCTGGATCTGCAGGAAATTTTATTTTGGCCTCTCTCGTCAACAGGTTCAACATCCCGGTGACCAGTCTCGCCAGACCCCTCTACATCAATTGTGTAAATAATGAAAGATTGGACTGTACCATACGTTTCCGCACGGAGCCCCTTCTTATGAGCATCGGATCTCATCATGAGAGGATTGAACTTTTGGTCCTCCCCAATTGCACCTCGGAGATTCTCCTTGGACTTCCCTGGCTTCAACTTCATTCCCCAACCCTGGATTGGTCCACTGGGGAGATCAAGAGTTGGGGGTCCTCTTGTTCCAAGAACTGTCTAAAACCGGTTCCCAGTAACCCTTGCCGTAACTCTGTGGTTCCTCCAGTAACCGGTCTCCCTAAGGCCTATATGGACTTCGCGGATGTTTTCTGCAAAAAACAAGCTGAGACTCTACCTCCTCACAGGCCTTATGATTGCCCTATCGACCTCCTCCCGGGTACTACTCCACCCCGGGGCAGAATTTATCCTCTCTCTGCCCCAGAGACTCTTGCCATGTCCGAATACGTCCAGGAGAATCTAAAAAAGGGCTTTATCCGTAAATCCTCCTCTCCTGCCGGAGCCGGATTTTTCTTTGTGTCCAAAAAAGATGGCTCCCTACGTCCTTGCATTGACTACCGCGGTCTTAATAAAATCACGGTTAAGAACCGCTACCCCTTACCCCTCATCTCTGAACTCTTTGATCGCCTCCAAGGTGCCCACATCTTCACTAAATTGGACTTAAGAGGCGCCTATAACCTCATCCGCATCAGAGAGGGGGACGAGTGGAAAACGGCATTTAACACCAGAGATGGACACTTTGAGTATCTGGTCATGCCCTTTGGACTGTGCAATGCCCCTGCCGTCTTCCAAGACTTTGTCAATGAAATTTTTCGTGATTTGTTATACTCCTGTGTTGTTGTATATCTGGACGATATCCTAATTTTTTCTGCCAATCTAGAAGAACACCGCCAGCATGTCCGTATGGTTCTTCAGAGACTTCGTGACAACCAACTCTATGCCAAAATTGAGAAATGTCTGTTTGAATGCCAATCTCTTCCTTTTCTAGGATATTTGGTCTCTGGCCAGGGACTACAGATGGATCCAGACAAACTCTCTGCCGTCTTAGATTGGCCACGCCCCTCCGGACTCCGTGCTATCCAACGCTTTTTGGGGTTCGCCAATTATTACAGGCAATTTATTCCACATTTTTCTACCATTGTGGCTCCTATCGTGGCTTTAACCAAAAGAAATGCTGATCCCAAGTCCTGGCCTCCTCAAGCAGAAGACTCCTTTAAACGACTCAAGTCTGCCTTTTCTTCGGCTCCCGTGCTCTCCAGACCTGACCCTTCCAAACCCTTCCTATTGGAGGTTGATGCCTCCTCAGTGGGAGCTGGAGCTGTTCTTCTACAAAAAAATTCTTCCGGGCATGCTGTCACTTGTGGTTTTTTCTCTAGGACCTTCTCTCCAGCGGAGAGGAACTACTCCATCGGGGATCGAGAGCTTCTAGCCATTAAATTAGCACTTGAGGAATGGAGGCATCTGCTGGAGGGATCAAGATTTCCTGTTATTATCTACACCGACCACAAGAACCTCTCCTACCTCCAGTCTGCCCAACGGCTGAATCCTCGCCAGGCCCGGTGGTCTCTGTTCTTTGCCCGATTTAATTATGAGATTCACTTTCGTCCTGCCGATAAGAACATTAGGGCCGATGCTCTCTCTCGTTCCTCGGATGCCTCAGAAGTTGATCTCCCTCCGCAACACATCATTCCACCTGACTGCCTGATCTCCACTTCTCCTGCCTCCATCAGGCAGATTCCTCCAGGAAAGACCTTTGTTTCTC